>NC_051398.1:9905157-9958639 GCF_015228065.2 Penaeus monodon | reverse complement strand
AAAATTGCGAGACTTGCTAATATACAAGGAATATATATAATATACAGGAATTATATATATTACAAGGATTATATATAATATACAAGAATTATGTATAATACAAGGAATTATATATATATACAAGGAATAATATATATACAAGGAATTATAATATACAGGATTAATATAATAACAAGGAATTATATATAATTTTCCTTCACACAACGTGTCATTTGTTAAAGTCAGTTAATATAAGAACTCAAGAACCGAGGACGCAAAGCTCGGTTCTAGACCTTTACGCCATGTCTTCTCCCTCCTGACGTTACCTTACACAGGTCTTTCACCGTTGTGAAGGCAAATATGAAATTAATTATATCCAATTATACAGTATTGTAGCTTTGCTATTCCTCATTCTCTGTAATGCAACTAATGTAATTATTTCATTAAGCGAAGATGCATAGAAAATTACCATGTTATTTTTCCAAATATTAATTTAAATTCGTTTCATAGAATTTGAGTTTCCCGCGAATTGCACCTCGATTATTATGTAATGTAATACCCCAATCTCTACCAATACTGGATGACTAGACACCTTTCTTAATTAACCAAGTCAGAGAATTTGCAGATTTATGAACTGAATCACATAGCTGATCAGAAATCGTGCGTTTAAAGGTGAAAAGATGCTGTCGGCGTTGTCTGAGCAAGATTTGGGAGTCTAATTAGAGATACAGAGCCTTTATCGGAAGCTTCAGTTTTAAGCGAATTTTGACCAAGATAAAATCATGGTCTAGAATCTTGCTCTTTTCCCTTTCCAATTGCAGAAATAAGGATAATGCTGTTCTTAATAAAAGAGCTTGTACATATCTAATGTCTTATTCTTGGTAAATTACATTATGGAATAAAACAATTTTAATACATGTGATCAAACCATGTCTTCAGAGTTCACTCCGTGTTTTTATATATCCGCAGAATAATGAATGTGTGGATACTATGGCTTTAAAAATATATATATTTCGAAAAGCCTAAAATATGGATATGTATAAAGATAAATTAGATAAATTATTACTAATCAACAATCTCTAATTTCTTCACTTAATTATGTAATTAATTGCGGTAGTTGCATTAAACAAAATAGGACAAAACAGTTCTCTTGACATATCTGGAATATAAGAACGACTAGCAATTGAGAGACTGGGAACCCGAGTGCACACAGAGTACGATACCAGCAATACCTTATATTATACGACCTCTAGTCAAGCAGGATGCCATAAGTGAAAGGCCCGGGCGAAGCCAGAACTTCGCAAATCTCAAGCAAGCAGCAAGTCAAGCAGGATATCATTTACCACAATGAAGTACATTATCCTCCTGGCAGTTGCAGTCATTGCAGTTACAACTGCACAACCAACTTCTTACAGGCAAGATGGTTCCTACAAGAGTGTAGCATTGAATTTCGGCCATGATTTCGTCCTACCGAGAATTCCAGGCGTTCAACTCCAAGTGTCTTCCATTCCTGTGCCCATCCCTACGTTGCGCCAGGAGTTCTTCAAGGTTCCACTTCCTGCCCTTGCTTATCCGAAAAAATATTGTACATGGATATTAAGGAACAAAAATACACGCAATGTAATGTTACTCAACATGCAGCTTAAAACGCCGTCACAACATTGTCAAAGTAAAGCGCTGAAATCAAATTATCTTTTGTTTTTCCTGTTCTATTAGTAAACAAGGAAACAACAAAGTAAAGTGGTGAATAAAGGCGGGGAGTGGGAAGGTAAGTGGTGAAAGTGAAAAGAAGTGGTAGATTAATAGTAGGGTGCTACACCCTTAGCGTTTTGTTTCTATTATCATCGTTTGGAGAGGCAGGTGTTATGATAACAAGTCAACTTTATTATTTTATTTTTATTTTTATGCAAAAGTGAACATGAATTATTATTTCATATGTCTCAAACATGGTTACGGTATGATAAGTGTAATTATATATATGCATATACATACATAAATCTAATTATATATATGCATATACATACATAAATGTAATTATATATATACATGCAATTATACATACATTCAATTATACATATTCATTCAATTATATATATGCATTCAATTATATACATACATATATGCATAGATATGTATATCTATATATATACATATACATTTGGCATCCTTAATATAAATATCTCATTGTCAACATTTTGGAATAAGATAATTTTTAATGTGATCCTATGCGGCCTTTTCATATAACAGCGTTGAGTCAGGAATTCCACTAAGAATGAATAAAAGAGAAAAAAATACTTTATACATTTAATCATATATCGAAAAGCTTTAACTGTGATTATAGAAAGACAAATTCAATATGGTATTGATCAGCAATTTTCTATCCGTCTTCGTTTAATGAATTAATTACATTAATTGTATTTTTACAGAGAATGAGGAAAAGAAAAGAAAATTGCCTTATCAATATAACAATACTGTATAACAGGATATAATTTATTTCATATCTCGCTCTTGGTTACTATATGATGTCATTTATTCACGCGTGCATATGAAGAGTAATTACATCATTCAGTTCTCTAGATTTTGCTATATCAAATCTTACCATACGCGTTTACGTAATCCGCTAATATGAAACAGCGATGAGTCAGGATGTCTTCAAAATTCTACTTATGAACTTTACATATACGAGAAGTATTTATATAGGTATTACGAGTGAATAAAAGAAAAAACGCATTCTCTCAGCTCTATATCGGAGAGTCCAAGACTACAGAACGACTGCAAATGAGATATTGATCAGCAGGTTTTTAGTTTTATTCACTTAATATAATAATATTGGAGTGATTAAAGAAAATCAAGTAAAGCTACAGTGAGACATTATATAATTTATCACGGTTTCACTCAATCGTGACTCCCTCACTGTATGATAAGTCCTTTATTCACATGGGCGTATGAAGAGTAATTACTCACTAATCATTCAGTTTTCCAGATTTTACTAAATCAAATCTTACCATAATTTACGTAATTCGCTGTTATAAACAGCGATGAGTCAGGATGTCTTCACAATTCTATTTGATAACTCTTTATACCCGAGGAGTATTGTATATGGTTACTACGAGTGAAAAAAATATATATATAGCATTCTCTCATTTGTATATCGGAGAGTCCAAGAACGACTACAAATTACATATTGGTCAGCAGTTTTTATTTTTTATTCAGTTAACATAATTATATTGAAGTGAATAAGGGAAAATAAGTAAAGCTATAGTGAGATATATAATGTTATTGTTTCATTAACACGTGACTCACTCATTACATTATAAAAGTCATTAATTCACATGTGTAAAGTTTGTCTACACGAGAATAAATTTCATTCAGTTCTGCAGATTCTACTTGGAAAATGTGCATCAAATCTTACCATACTTGTATACGTATTTCGCTAAGGGAAAGATGTCTATTATCAATGTAATTATGTAGATGAGAATAAACTTGTACATATTTATCCTCGTCCCTTCACTTGACATATCTGGAATATAAGAACGACTAGCAATTGAGAGACTGGGAGCCCGAGTGCACACGTCACAATACTTTATATTATACAACCTCTAGTCAAACAAGATATTACGACAATGAAGTGCTTTATCCTCCTGGCAATTGCAGTCATTGCAGTTACAACTGCACAACCAACGTCTTACAGGCAAGATGGTTCCTACAAGAGTGTAGCATTGAATTTTGGCCATGATTTCGTCTTGCCGAGAATTCCAGGCGTTCAACTCCAAGTGTCTTCCATTCCTGTGCCCATCCCTACGTTGCGACAGGAGTTCTTCAGGGTTCCACTTCCTGCCCTTGCATATCCGAAAAATATTGTACGTGGATATTAAGGAACAAAAAATACACACTATGTAATGTTACTCTACATATAGCATAAACCGTCACAATATCGTCAGAATAAAGCTTTGAACTCGAATTAAGAATTTGTGTTTTTCCTCTTCTGGTTGTGTATTTAAATGAATATACATACATATATAGAAATACATATGTATATAAAAATACATTAATATACATATGAATATAAATATACATATAAATAAGTACAAATATAAATTAAATACATTTTTATATACATATATATAAAATATATACATATATGCATACATATATCATATACATATACATACATAAATATATGCATATAAATATGCAGATATACTTATACATGAATATGAATATACATATATGTACATAGAAATATGCATTTAATATACAATAATAAATATACATATATACATGTAAATACATACAAATGCACATATATACATAAAAATGCATAAAAATAATAAATATAAATATACATACAAAAAAAGATATATATTACATATATATGGACACATATATGTGTGTATCTATACACACACACATATATAAAAAATATATATACACACATATACATTTATATATATAAATATATATATATATATATATATATATATATATTTTTTTATATATGTGTGTGTGTGTGTGTGTTTTGTGTGTGTGTGTGGGGTGTGTGTATGTGCGTATACACAAACATACATGTGTGTGTGTGTATATATACATACGTATACACATATATATGTATATATATATATATATAGTATATGTATATATATATAGGGTATATGAAATATATATATACATATAAAATATATATATATATATATTATATATATTTTATATATATATATATATGCGCGTGTGATATATATAGATACAGATATATATACATGTATGTGCGTATGTATGCTATATCATACATGTATATGTATGTATCATATATCATACATTATATATTTATATATAAATTATTTTGTTATTATATTTACATATCTATTTTTTTTTGTGTGTGTGTGTGTACATATATAAAATATATATATAAAATATATATATATATATATATATATATATATATATATATAATATATATTCCATATATCTATATATATGCATATATATAATACATATTCATATATCATATATATGTATATATATATATATATATATGCATATATATATACTATATATTCATATATCTATATATATGTATATATATATATATATATATATGTGTGTGTGTGTGTGTGTGTGTGGTGTGTTGTGTGTGTGTGTGTGTGTGTGTGCGTGTGTGTGTGCATATCCTAATATAGCACATATATATATAATATATACATTCATATAAATATATGTATATATATATGCAAAAATACCCAGCCACCAACACCACTCTGGACTTTATTTGGGCCAGCTCCGGCAAACTCCTAATCCTGTACAGGTCCAAATCCAGAAACAAACTCTGTCCCAAATCTGGCTGACTCGGTCCGAAGTTAGCCTCCGCTGGCCCGGGTCGTCTTGCTCATCGGTTGTACTCCGGTCCACTCCCGGCAAACAATGTCAGACTCTGGTTAGATTCTGGCATACAATTTTCGTCCGAACTATACCCAACATTGGCCCGGAGCAGTTTCCACTCCGGCATAATCCACCATGCTTCCCTACATCCTTTTAAGTAGCATTTCTCACCAAACTAATTATTCCTTTGTAAAGTATGAAAAAATAAAAATCGTAAGAAATCAACAGTGTTTATTGTAAAACTACATTAACATCTTTAAATCAAAGTACAAAATATTTCTGAGGAGCTCAAAAATAAAAATATCCAATTGTTCTGTAAGCAAATTTCAAGCAAATTTAGCCCCTCGTGGCCATAGTTGGAGTGTAATAACTGATAACACATCAATTTGGTATACAGGGAGAAGTTACCTAAATATACATGATTGTAAAAAGTGAGATAGTTGTAAGACTAATTGCTGTTAAAGTCCTAGTTAATTACACACTAATCATTCAGTTCTCCAGATTTTGCTATATCAAACCTTACCATACGTGTTTACGTAATTCGCTAATATGAAACAGCGGTGAGTCAGGATGTCTTCAAAATTCTGCTTAATAACATTACATACCTGAGAAGTATTGTATATAGCTACTACGAGTGAATAAAGAAAAAAATGCATTCTCTCAGTTCTATATCGGAGAATGTAATTATGTAGTTGAGAATAAACTTGTACATATTTATCCTAGTCCCTTCCCATGACTAGCAATTGAGAGACTGGGAGCCCGAGTACGCACATCACAATACTTTATATTATACAACCTCTAGTCAAACAAGGCCGGGCCATAAGTGAAAGGCCCGGGCGAAGCCAGAACTTCGCAAATCTCAAGCAAGCAAGCAAGTTCAAACAAGATATTACGACAATGAAGTGCTTTATCCTTCTGGCAATTGCAGTCATTGCAGTTACAACTGCACAACCAACGTCTTACAGGCAAGATGGTTCCTACAAGAGTGTAGCATTGAATTTTGGTCACGATTTCGTCCTACCGAGAATTCCAGGCGTTCAACTCCAAGTGTCTTCCATTCCTGTGCCCATCCCTACGTTGCGACAGGAGTTCTTCAGGGTTCCACTTCCTGCCCTTGCATATCCGAAAAATATTGTACATGGATATTAAGGAACAAAAATACACAATGTAATGATACGAAACATACAGCTTAAAACGCCGTCACAACATTGTCAAAATAAAGCGTTGAAATCGAATTATCTTTAGTTTTCCCTGTTTCTATTAGTAGAACAGGGAATATCCGTACAATATTTTCGGCATATCCGAAAACTATTGTACGTGGATATTAAGGAACAAAAAATACACACAATAAAACGTCACAATATCGTCAGAATAAAGCTTTTTAACTCGAATTATGATTTTTTTTTTGTTATTCCTCTTCTGGTTGTGTATTTAAATGTATACATACATACATATAGACATATATACATATATATAGCCGTACATACATGTATATAAGTGATCATATAAATATACATATGAAAAATACAATATAAATACAAATTTATATACATATATGTATATACATATACATATACAAATAAATGCAAAAATAAATATAGATATCAATATATATAAAATATACATATATGTAAAATATACATATACATGTATATAAATATATATTTAGATATACTTATATATACATATAAATCCATACAAATATACATATATACATATAAATGCATACAAATATACCTATAAAGTTAAGTATATATACATACATACATATAAATATACATATAGATAAAGATATATATATATCATATATACATTTATATATGTATGTATATATAATATGTATACACACATACATGTATACACACACACACACACACACACACACATATATATATATATATATATATATATATATATATATATTATATATTAATATATATATATATATATTAATATATTAATTAATATTCCTTAAATTCCTTGGCAATTATAATTAGAACATGCATGGTACTACAGGATAAGACTCTGGAGCTGACGACAAATGTATTGAACTCATTTCTTCGGCGTATTAGTGAATTCAGACTTAGAACTAGTCAAAAATCAAATTTTAAATTAAGGTAGGTCTGCCCCAACCACTTATTTTCGTAAGGTATTAAGAACTTATAGAATTAAATCTAAAATTCACATGATTCCGTGATTACCATCACACTGAAGACATTATTTACTTACGGTGATTCTGTTGAAATGTAATGGGTTAATGGGCTAGGGTGGAGTTGCTTGAGAGACGAGGAAAATAAAACAGGTAATAACAAAACAAAGAAAAAACAAAAATGACAAAGGTAATGGCCATACAGAACGCATGAAATAACACTATTAGGTAATCTAATTAGGTAATTTGGTGTGCATTTCTGATACTGATGAAATCGATACCAATGAACAACATAGATATATAGTCTATCCTCTCAAAATATGTGGTATATTGTGAAGGTTTGTTACCTGTTTACCTGAACTCATAGAGACCATGGCAATATCACAGTAATTATTACTGGCAATAGCATTTTTATGGTTGGTTTCTGAGGGCTAAAATCTACTGGCATCAAACATGTCAGTATGTGCAACATGTGGCATTTGTAGATAATCACCAATTATTTGGTATATTAGATAATTTGCTGAAAGGAAATCGAAGGCCACAATGACTTATTAAAGTCTACTAAATTGATGTTATAGCAATGGTGTAGTATCTGCAATTTGCACTCCAGAAAGGGCAAATAAATCACCATGCATATTTTAGTAATGTATAGTTTGCATTTCCCTGGCAATTTATCATTAAATAGGCTGTAGGTTGTCTTACCAAGTTGATATGGGTAAGGTTTTATTGGTCTTTGCTGAAGCCCAGAGCATGGAGGCAAAAGTGTTGCCTCAGACAGTCCTGCTCTGAACAATTCACTATGTAATGTTACACTACATATAGCATAAACCGTCACAATATCGTCAGAATAAAGCTTTGAACTCGAATTATGAATTTGTGTTTTTCCTCTTCTGGCTGTGATTTAATGTATATTATACATATGTAGACTTCATTAAAATAAAAAAAAAAAATATACATATGAATATAAATTAAGTACAAAAAAAATAAAATACATTTATTCCATTACAATCATACATGAATATATGCTATAATATACACATATAAACAGACAGATCACAAAAAAATTTTGGGCTTCTCGGGGAGGGGATTGGAGTGCAGAAACTGAAATCATCATTTGGGTAAAACGGGGGAAGTTCCAAAAAACTGATTGTAAAAAAGTGAGATGTTCAGACAAATTTGTGGTTAAAGCCCTAGTTTGGTAAAAAAAAAAATAAAAATAATAAAATATAAAATAAATAATAAAATAAATCCCTTGTCGGGTTATGTTTGATTTAAAACTCACTGAATTATACCGGGGGCCCCTCCTCCCAATCCCAGCAAAACCGCAAGCAAAGAGGGAGTGGGGCGGTGGGGGTTGAACATTGCACAAACAAATAAAAAACGAGCTAGGTGGCCTCAGGGTTAAGGCTCTAGGCGAAAGCAGTTTCCAAACACACCATCATCTTCGCAGGCGGGCCCCAATTTTTACCGTGGACGCCTCCCTACTAACTCAAAAATAGTATCATCACCAGTTGTAAAAAAAAATTTTGCTGCTCTGGCGAAATGAGAGTCAGTGTTTTATTTCATGGCCCTTCAAAAAATTTGCTTTTTTTCCTACGAGAACTGTGTTATTACCTAAAATAATCTTGAATTAAATTTCAAAAAGGGAAAATTAAACAAAACCCGATTGGCAGCAATCATAAACGTTCAATTGGAGACGGAACCCGGTGTAACAGGTCGATACCCAATACCATATGTTTCACCTCATCAAGCAGGGTATCATTTACCACAATAAAGGCATTATCCTCCTGGCATTTGCAGTCATTCGTTAAAAAACTGCCAAAACCAACTTCCTACGGAAAGATGGTTCCTACAAAGTGTACATTGAATTTTGGTCATGATTTCGCCTCCGAGAATTCCGGGCTTTTCAACCCCAAATTTCCCTTCTTTCCTGTGCCCACCCTACCTGCGCCAGGAGTTCTTAAAGGTTCATTTCCCTGCCCTTGCTTATCCAAAAAATTTGTACATATTTTAAAGGGGAAAAAAAATCCGCTGTAAGTTACTCAACATACGCTTAAAACCCGTCACAACTTGTCAAAATAAAGCGTTGAAATCGAAATTTTTCTTTTTTTTTTCCTTTCTATTAGTAACAGAAACAACAAAGGAAAATGGTGAGTAAAGGAGGGGATGGGAAGGTAAGTGTGAAAGTTTAAAGAAGGGGAGATTAATAGTAGGGGGCCCCCTTAGCGTTTTTTTTTCTATTTCATCGTTTTTGGGGAAAGGGAAAGAGGAAGGAGGGGGTGTTATGAAAAAGTCAACTTTTTTATTTTTTTTTCATTTTTATGTAAAAGTGAACATGAATTATTTTTCATATGTCTCTACATGGTTCGGGATAAGTGTAAATTTAATATGCTTAAAATCAAATGTAAATTTTATATATCATATACATAGATAATGTAATTTTTTATAACATGCAATTAAAATACATTCTTTAAAAATATCCACTTTATATGCATTCAATTATACATTTCAATTTTATAATTCATTTTATAACATTCAAATTTTTAAATTCAATTTAATACATTCAATTATAATACATTCAATTATATTCCCTTCAATTTTATATACATTTAATTTATTACATTTTAATTTTATATACATTCTTATTATACATTCAAATTTTATTACATTCAAATTTTAATACTTAATTATTTACATTCAATTTTATATATCATTAAAGCATGGGTATTTATTTTATATATTAAATTACATACATTTGGCATCCTTAATAAAATATCTCTTGTCAACTTTTTGGGAAAAAATAATTTTTAATGTGATCCTATGCGGCCTTTTTATGAACATGTTGATCAGGAATTCCCATAAAAGAAAAAAAAAGAAAAAAAAAACTTTAACTTTAATCATTTCGAAAGCTTTAACTGTGATTATAGAAACAAATTTAATATGGTAAATTAATTACTTATTGTATTACAGAGAATGAGGGAAAAAAAAATAAAATTGCCTTTTCAATATAAAAATACGTATAAAGATATATTTATTTCATATCTCGATCTTGGTTACTATATGATGTCATTTATTCACGTGCATATGAAGAGTAATTACATCATTCAGTTGTCTAAATTTTGCTATATCAAATCTTACCATACGCGTTTACGTAATCCGCTAATATGAAACAGCGATGAGTCAGGATGTCTTCAAAATTCTACTTATGAACTTTACATATACGAGAAGTATTTATATAGGTATTACGAGTGAATAAAAGAAAAAAATGCATTCTCTTAGCTCTATATCGGAGAGTTTAAGACTACAGAACGACTGCAAATGAGATATTGATCAGCAGTTTTTTTATTCAGTTAATATAATAATATTGAAGTGATTAAAGAAAATCAAGTAAAGCTACAGTGAGACATTATATAATTTGTCACGGTTTCACTCAAACGTGACTCCCTCACTGTATGATAAGTCCCTTATTCACATATGCGTAGTAATTACTCACTAATCATTCAGTTTTCCAGATTTTGCTATATCAAATCTTACCGTACTTTACGTAATTCGCTGTTATAAACAGCGATGAGTCAGGATGTCTTCACAATTCTATTTAATAACTCTACATACCCGAGGAGTATTGTATGTGGTTACTACGAGTGAAAAAAATATATATATATGCATTCTCTCATTTCTATATCGGAGAGTCCAAGGACGACTACAAATTACATATTGGTCAGCAGTTATTTTTTATTCAGTTAATATAATTATATTAAAGTGGTTACTATATGATGTCATTTATTCACGTGTCCATATGAAGAGTAATTATTCACTAATCATTCAGTTCTCCAGATTGTGCTATATCAAATCTTAACATATATATTTACGTAATTCGCTAACATAAAACAGCGATGAGTCAGGATATCTTCACAATTCTACTTGATAACTTCATATACCCGAGTAGTGTATATAGGTACTACGAGTGAATAAAAAAAAAAAATGCATTCTCTCAGTTCTATATCGGAGATTCCAAGACTACAAATGAGATATTGATCAGCATTTTATTATTTTTAATTCAATGAATGCAATTATATAGACATGAAAAAGAAAATCAAGTAAAGCTACTGTGGGATATTCTATAAGTTGTCATTGTTTTATTCAGACGTGACTTCCGCAATGTATTATAAAAGTCATTAATTCAAAATATAAAGTTTGTGCATACACGAATAAATTTCATTCAGTTCTCTAGATTTTACTTGGTAAATGTGCATCAAATCTCATCATATTAGTATACGTATTCCGCTAAGGAAAGATGACTATAATCAATGTAATTATGTAGTTGAGAATAAACTTGTACATATTTATCCTCGATACTTCATTTGACATATCTGGAATATAAGAACGACTAGTAATTGAGAGACTGGGAGCCCGAGTGCACACATCACAATACTTTATATTATACAACCTCTAGTCAACAAGATATTATTACCACAATGAAGTGCTTTATCCTCCTGGCAATTGTAGTCATTGCAGTTACAACTGCGCAGCCAACTTCTTACAGTCAAGATGGTTCCTACAAGAGTGTAGCATTGAATTTTGGTCACGATTTCGTCCTACCGAGAATTCCAGGCGTTCAATTCCAAGTGTCTTCCATTCCTGTGTCCATCCCTACGTTGCGCCAGGAGTTCTTCAGGGTTCCACTTCCTGCCGTTGCATATCAAAATAATATTGTACATGGATATTAAGGAACAAAAATACACGCAATGTAATGTTACGCAACATACAGCTTAAAACGCCGTCACAACATTGTCAAAATAAAGCGTTGAAATCGAATTATCTATTTTCCTGTTCTATTAGTAAACAAGGAAACAACAAAGTAAAGTGGTGAATAAAGGCGGGGAGTGGGAAGGTAAGTGGTGAAAGTGAAAGAAGTGGTAGATTAATAGTAGGGGGCGACACCCTTAGCATTTTGTTTCTATTATCATCGTTTTGGAGAGGAAAGAGGAAGGAGGCAGGTGTTATGATAACAAGTCAACTTTATGCAAAAGAGAACATGAATTATATTATTTCATATCTGCCTCACACTGGTTACGGTATGATATGTGTAATATATTATGCTACTCTAAATGTAATTATATATATAAATGCATTATACATACATTGAATTATATATATACATATATGCATAGATATATATTTATTTATATATATACATCATTAATATAAATATCTCATTGTCAACATTTTGGAATAAGATCATTTTTAATGTGATCCTATCCGCCCTTTTCAGATAACAGTGTTGGTTTTACGCGAAATATTGTATATGGACACTAAGAATGAATAAAAGAGAAAAAAATACTTTATACATTTAATAATATATCGAAAAGCTTTAACTGCGATTATAGAAAAACGAATTCAATATGGTATTGATCAGCAATTTTCTATCCATCTTTGTTTAATGAATTAATTACATTAATTGTATTACAGAGAATGAGGAAAAGAAAATAAAACTACCATATCAATATAATACTGTATAACTGCATATGATTTATTTCATATCTCACTCTTGGTTACTATATGATCAGTCATTTATTCACGTATGCACATGAAGAGTAATTATTCACTAATCATTCAGTTCTCCAGATTGTGCTATATCAAATCTTACCATACATATTTACGCAATTCGCTAACATAAAACAACGATGAGTCAGGATGTCTTCACAATTATACTTAACTTCACATACCCGAGAAGTAGTGTATATAGGTACTACGAGTGAATAAAAAAAAAAAAATGTATTCTCTCAGTTCTATATCGGAGAGTCCAAGACTACAAAACGACTGCAAATGAGATATTGATCAGCATTTTATTATTTTTAATTCAAAGAATGTAATTATATAGACATGAACAAGAAAATCAAGTAAAGCTACTGTGGGATATTCTATAAGTTGTCATTGTTTCATTCAGACGTAACTTCCGCAAGGTATTATAAGTCATTAACTCACAAGTGTAAAGATTGTGCATACACGAATACATTTCATTCAGTTCTCTAGATTTTACTTGGTAAATGTGCATCAAATCTCACCATATTTGTATACGTATTCCGCTAAGGGAAAGATGTCTATAATCAATGTAATTATGTAGTTGAGAATAAACTTGTACATATTTATCCTCGATACTTCATTTGACATATCTGGAATATAAGAACGACTAGCAATTGAGAGACTGGGAGCTCGAGTGCACACATCACAATACTTTATATTCTACAACCTTTAGTCAAACAAGATATTATTACCACAATGAAGTGCTTTATCCTCCTTGCAATTGTAGTCATTGCAGTTACAACTGCGCAGCCAACTTCTTACAGGCAAGATGGTTCCTACAAGAGTGTAGCATTGAATTTTGGTCACGATTTGTCCTACCGAGAATTCCAGGCGTTCAACTCCAAGTGTCTTCCATTCCTGTGCCCATCCCTACGTTGCGCCAGGAGTTCTTCAGGGTTCCACTTCCAGCCCTTGCGTATCCTAAAAATATTGTACGTGGATATTAAGGAACAAAAAATACACACTATGTAATGTTACTCTACATATAGAATAAACCGTCACAATATCGTCAGAATATAGCTTTGACCTCGAATTATGAATTAGTGTTTTTCCTCTTCTGGTTTGTATTTAAATTTATATATACATACATATATGTATATAAAAATACATAAATATACATATGAATATATATATATATATATATATATATATACAAACTTACATGTATATATATGCATACGTATACACATATATATGTATATGTATATGTATATGTATATATATATATTATATATGCGCGTGTATATATATATATATATATGCGCGTGTATATGTATATATATAGTTATAGATATATATACATGTACGTGTGTATGTATGCATATATCCTACATGTATGTGTGTATGTATACATATATCATACATGTATATATGCATATACATGTGCATTCATATATATATATATATATTATATATGCATATACATGTGCATATCATATATATATATATGCATATACATGTGCATATCATATATATGCGCACATATATATAATATATATATTCATATAAATATGTATATATATATGCATAATACCCAGCCACCAACACCACTCTGGACCTTATTTGGGCCAGCTCCGGCAAACTCCTAATCCTGTACAGGTCCAACTCCGAAACAAACTCTGTCCCAACTCTGGCTGACTCCGGTCCGAAGTTAGCCGGTGCTGGCCCGGAGTCGTCTTGTTCATCGGTTGTACTCCGGTCCAATCCCGGCGAACAATGTCATACTCTGGTTAGACTCTGGCAGACAATTTTCGTCCGAACTTTAACCCAACATTGGCCCGGAGCAGTTTCCACTCTGGCATAATCCGCCATGCTTCCCTACATCCTTTTAAGTAGCATTCTCACCAAACTAATTATTCCTTTGTAAAGTAAAAAAAAAAAATCATAAGAAATCAACAGTTTTATTGTAAACTACATTAACATTTTTAAATCAAAGTACAAAATATTTCTGAGGAGCTCAAAATAAAAATATCCAATTGTTCTGTAAGCAAATTTTCAAGCAAATTTAGCCCCTCATGGCCATAATTGGAGTGCAGTAACTGATAACACATCAATTTGGTATACAGGGAGAAGTTACCTAAATATACATGATTGTATAAAGTGAGATAGTTGCAAGACTAATTGCTGTTAAAGTCCTAGTTAATTACACACTAATCATTCAGTTCTCAGATTTTGCTATATCAAACCTTACCATACGTGTTTACGTAATTCGCTAATATGAAACAGCGGTGAGTCAGGATGTCTTCAAAATTCTACTTAATAACATTACATACCCGAGAAGTATTGTATATAGCTACTACGAGTGAATAAAAGAAAAAATGCATTCTCTCAGTTCTATATCGGAGAATGCAACTACAGAACGACTGCAAATGAGATATTGATCAGCAGTTTTTAATTTTATTCAGTTAATATAATAATATTGAAGTGATTAAAGAAATCAAATAAAGCTGCAGTGAGATATTATATAATTTGTCATTGTTTTCATTCAAACGTGACTCGCTCATTGTATTTATAAAGTTATTAACTCACAAGTGTAAAGTTTGTGCACACGAGAATAAATTTCATCCAGTTCTCAGGATTTTACTTGGAAAATGTGCATCAAATTTTATCATATTTGTATACGTATTTCGCTAAGGGAAAGATGTCTATAATCAATGTTATTATGTAGATGAGAATAAACATATTTACATATTTATCCTCGTCCCTTCACATGACATATCTGGAATATAAAAACGACTAGCCAAGAGACTGGGAGCCCGAGTGCACACATCACAATACTTTATATTATACAACCTCTAGTCAAACAAGATATTACGACAATGAAGTGTTTTATCCTCCTGGCAATTGCAGTCATTGCAGTTACAACTGCACAGCCAACTTCTTACAGGCAAGATGGTTCCTACAAGAGTGTAGCACTGAATTTTGGTCATGATTTCGTCCTGCCGAAAATTCCAGGCGTTCAACTTCAAGTGTCTTCCGTTCCTTTGCCCATCCCTACGTTGCGACAGGAGTTCTTCAGGGTTCCACTTCCTGCAATTGCATATCCTAAAAATATTGTACGTGGATATTAAGGAACAAAAAATACACACTATGTAATGTTTACACTACATATAGCATAAACCGTCACGATATCGTCATAAAAAAGCTTTGAACTCGAATTATGAATTTGTGTTTTTCCTCTTCTGGTATGTATATAATGTATATGTACATACATATATGTATATAAATACATAATATACATATGAATATAAATAAGTACAAATATAAATATAAATGCATATATGCATATATATAAATACATATATACATACATATATCCATATACATATACATACATGAATATATGCATATAAATATACACATATATGACAGACAGATCAACAAGCAAATTTGGCCTCTCGTGGAGTGGGTGGAGTGCAGTAACTGATAATACATCATTTTGGTATACAGGGGGAAGTTATCTAAATATACATGATTGTATAAAGTGAGATAGTTGCAAGACTAATTGTGGTTAAAGTCCTAGTCTGGTTAAAATAAATAAATAAATAAATACCTATTGATAGTACAAACTCATTGAATTATACGGGTGTCCCCTCCCAAGCCCAGCGAGAGCCAGCAGAGCAGAAGAGGGAGATGGTGGCGGTGGAAGTTGAACATTGTACAAACAAATAAAAAAGGGCTCAGTACAGAACGAGCTAGGTAGGCCTACAGGGTTACGGCTCTAGGCTGTAGGCAGATTCCAAAAAAAACACCACTCATCTTCCAGGCTGGCCCAAGTTTACCGATGGACGCCTCCTACTAACATCACAAATAGCCTGCACACACTGTTGACTGTGGCGAATGCCTCATGCATTGCACAACTGCACTTTTGATCATTGCACCGTGACCGTAGTAGTCAGTCACCAGTTCGGGAGAATAAATATATTTTTTTTCTGCCGCTACTGGCGAAAATGTCAGCTCAAATGAAAGTCAGTGTCTTATTTCATAGACCTTTCATGAAAATTTACTGTTTTCTGTACAGAGAACTGTGTTGATAACTCAAATAATCTTGAATTAATTTCTAAAAGGAAATGTAAACAAAACCCGTTTGGCAGCAGTATGGATGCGCGTGCGCACCAGTTGTTCTTTATCAAGCCCCTAGGTGACTTGGCATGGTAGAGTAAATTGCAGGAAGTTCAACGGAAAAATCTATGAGCGGTGAAATCCCACTCATAGGATTATTCTGCATTATCTATAGCTCCAACTTCGGACCAATTACGGCAAACTACGGCACATTTTGCCAAAAGCCATCCGTCCATTCAAATATCGGACCAGCCCTGGCCCAACTTAGGCCGGAGTCTGCCAGACCAAAACCTGGATAGCTGGGTATGTATATATAAATATATACAAACACACACACACACACACACACATACACACACACACACACATACACACACACACACACACACACACACACACACACACACACATATATATATATATATATATATATATATATATATATATATATATATATATTTATATATATATATATATATATGTGTGTGTGTGTGTGTGTATGTATATTTATTTATATATATGTATGCACATATATATGTATATCTGCAATATATATATATATATATATATATATATATATATATATATATATTAAATACATATATAGGTTTCTTTGTGTGTGTGGTGTGTGTGTGTGTGGTGTGTACATTAATATATACATATGTGTATGTATATATATTATATATATATATATATTATATATATATATATATATGTATATATACATACATATATACACATATACATATATACTATATATTTCTACGCCAGTGGGTCTTTGTCTCTGTGCGAAACATGTGTTAACATGAAAAGGATGATCTGGGCATGTGTTAACATGAAGGGACCTGGGCAAACATGATGCAACTGGCTGTGAGCGTAGGAGCGGAGGAACAAGCCAAGAGAGAGACAGAGTTGGTGCTGCTCCTGTGAAGACTTCATGTGTACCCTGGTGACCTGATAAACTTTGTGTTGCCCTGTTATAAGCTATATAGTGCAGTGTGGACATGTTGTTTTTCCCCCCCTGTATTGTGCCTATAGAAAAGTGTACGGGTAAATAACTCTGTAAATAAAGGAAAGACTGTCATTTGTGTTTTATTTCATGCCCTGCCTCTCCAGGTGGCGTTTCCCCTCATGGGGTTCTGGGGACGCTATGGTGCTCGGTCCTCTTGGAGCTGTTCAGTGTTCACGACCCTGTGGATAGCACGCCGTCTGCCTAGCCTGCCTGTGTTGGTGGCAGAGGACGAGGCGGCCGGCGTAACAAATGGTGTCAGGAGTGGGATTTGTGATATTGATCAGTGAGACGCGCCGATTTATCATGTCCCAAAGATGGCGGCAGCCATGAGGGTGAGGAGGCTATGACTGAGGCAGGCACGAGTGAGGTGAAGCCGAGCCAGATGGACCTGATCACTGCCATGCTGGCCGGTATGAGGGAGGAAATGGCACAAAGGGCAGAAGAGCAGGCACAGAGGGCACACGAGCAGGCGCACCATCTCGTCGAGATGCAGGCAAGGAAGGCAGAGGAAACAGTTCTGCCGACATGTTGAGTGTGCTATAGAGCAATCTTGCATCTGTGAAGATGGAAACTCAGCAGTACACCGACAAGGCCTTGCAACAGCGTGAAGAGTGAACTGATGGAGGAGGTGCAGACTCTGAAGGGCGAGGTTCAGGGCCTGAGGGAGAAGTGAAAGAGGAAAGGTGGCGTCACGAGGTAGTAACGTTGCAAGCAGAGAAGACAGACGAGGTTCTGGCAACAGATACCAGAGTGTCTGGGGCTGGGGACCCATCGGAAACCACTCCCTTGGGTATAGGTGGCGGCAAACTCAGACCCGGTCAACCCGCCTCGTTTCCTCCCTCACCCCCTTCCTCCCCCCCGGGCGTGTTAGTTCACGGCACGCGTTCTCCACCCCGCAGCCCCTCGACCTCCAGACATTCTGTGAAGCGTAAGCCAGCTGAGTACAACGGGAAGGTGGCCTGGGAGGCATATGTCGCCCAATTTGAATGCTGGCATCTGCCCAGGCTGGAGCCAGGAAGAGAAGGCCCTGCAGCTGGTAACAGCGCTAAGGGGCCCCACGGGGAAGTATTAGGGCATCTGCCGGCATCCCAACAGGGCCTCTTACACCAGCGTGGCGGAGGCTTTGAGAAGCCGTTTCGGGCACCACCACCAGGCTGAGGTATATCGGGCACGCTTGAAGAAGCGGACTCGTGAGCGTGGCGAGACACTGTCCCAGCTGGCGCAGGATGTGGAGGCGCTGGTAAGGAGGTCGTACCCTGCGGCTGCGGAAGAGATGATCGTGGTCCTGGACCGCGATTTTTTTGTTGACACTTTGCAGGACCAGCAGCTGCAAATCTACAGGCACACGCTGAGGACCTGCAGGTGGCGTTGGCGAGGGCCTTGGAGTTCGAGGCCTTCCTGAAGACAACCAGTGGCCTAGGGCCAGCTGCTCAGCCCCGCCTTGACTTCCGGGCCAGAAGGCTAAAGTGGAGAAGGTAGCATTGAGGAAGGTGAGCCCGAGCACTTTCCAAGGCTTGTGTTGGGGCTGCGGAGAGGTAGGCACAGACGTAGTCGGTGTCGGAGGGAGCGGAGAACACGTCCTCTCAAACGGACGGATTCTGATGCTGAGCGACTGCACCTTGCCCCCAGGACAGAGTCTAGAATCCGGTGTCGACTGTCAAGAGTGATGCGTGGAGTAGAGGGCCTCGTGGAGCCCATCCAAAACCTGCAGCTAGCTGATGGCGTAGCGGTTGGGCGGAGCCTTGTTGGACCAGGGGAGGGGTTAGTTACAGTGTTGGTAGCTAACTTCTCCGATAAAGCCAGAAGGTGCCAGCTGGTGCAAAGCTGGGCACGTATGAGGAAGTGGAGCATCCAGAAGAGTCGTCGGGAGCGAGGAGTTGGTTGGTGTGGGGCCGTTGCCTGACTTCCTCGAGGACTTGGCGCACCGGCTGTGGCGTCACCATGGGCCAGGAAGCTACTCCTGGGGCCATGGTGAAAAAGAAGATGACGTTAGCCCCAGTAGCGGCGATGAGAACGTGGCAGACGCTGACCGAGATGAGGACGAGCATTTGGACGGTGAGGGCGATGCAACAGAATGTGAGGGAATGAAGATAAACATGAGTTCATCCTATGCTACTTATTTGCGTTTAATAAAGATTTATATCTCTTACTCTTAGCTAATTGCATAGACAGGCGTAGTATTATTCAGATTCATTAATAATTCATTTCCATAGCCACATGTTTTACACATGTAAGTGAATGACTTTTATCAGACTATAGAAACTGGCGATTAGCCAAATTTGAAGTCAATAATGTTAATTTATAGAGTATCTCACTGTATTTTTTTTTTCGTGATTTATAATGCAGAAAATAATTATCAAGTGAATTGTTGATTAATACCATAATCACAATTTAGGTTTTCGATATATATTTTCAATATAATTAAACGAATGCATAGATTGCTCTTAAATCCCTACATATACATTTCCATGACTAACCAAGGATAGCACCAAATCATCCAGTATCGGGTTTCATAATCATCGAGATGAAATTGATATGGGCATATATAGCATAACAGTGTCAATGAGTACTTACTCCAATCATTTAAAGTAACTGATTCAGCGTTGACAACGATGTTGCAATAAAAAAGTCTGATAGGAATTGAAAGCATTGTTCTTTTCCTTGTTTTCCCATTGTGCATGATGAGGTGCTTGCCTATAGATAAAGTTAGTGAAGAAATGAGTTACATCGTTCACATTTCTCTGGTATGTGAGACGAAGGAATGATATTACTGCTTGCTGTTATACTATATATAATTCCACGTAAAATACTCATTATATTTATGTTTCCGTATATATCCATTTTAATTGTACATAGAATTATTAACATATTTCCATAATCTGGTAGTGTTTTGTTTAACTGGTAAATGCATTATAGGGATAGTTGAAAAACACATATCAGGTGGAAAAGCTCTTCGCCAGCATTTGCATAGAAGGTACATGTGTGGCAGCAGGCAGTGATCACATTTCAGGAGACCAACTGGGATGCCATCGTTTCCTAGGGCTTTCCCTTCAAACGTGTGCTTTAGTTAAAGCACTCTGCACTTACTGCATGGTTGGTCCATCATCAAGTTCAGTCATTATTTCAAAGTTGGGTGTAGAGGCTAAAGCTGCATTACTGATTATTCTTGGTTCGCCATAGAGTTCTGAGTAATGTTCAATACATCTTGCCATCTGCTATGCAGATGAGAGTCCTATCAGCTGACTTAAGTGGGCAAACCTTTTTCACTTTGGGTCCTACGGCTTTGTTCAGGGCTCAGCACATCTCTTTGAGTTTCCTTCATCTGAAGCCTTTCGGATATCATCGCAGTTTGTTCTACCTGATGGCACAGGATCTGGTGACTTTCTGTAGCTTAGTCTGCGCTTATCTGAGTGCCGTGAGTATTGCGTGTAGGTCTTTTCATATATTGTATGTCCCTCCCTCTTGGCAATCATAAGAGGTTCAAGAACATTCAAGCTATCAGTCATCCGGTCTTCAGGTGGTGGTCTTTCCACACCGAAGGATTCAACTGATGCTTCGTACATAGCATTTGCGAGACTTTGCTAAGTATACAAGGAATTATATATAATATACAAGGAATTATATATAATATACAAGGAATTATATAATATACAAGGATTATGTATAATATACAAGGAATTATATATAATATACAAGGAATTATATATAATATACAAGGAATTATAATATACAAGGAATTATATATAATATACAAGGAATTATATATAATTTTCCTTCACACAACGTGTCATTTGTTAAAGTCAGTTAATATAAGAACTCAAGAACCGAGGACGCAAAGCTCGGTTCTAGATCCTTTACGCCATGTCTTCTCCCTCCTGACGTTACCTTACACAGGTCTTTCACCAGTTGTGAAGGCAAATATGAAATTAATTATATCCAATTATACAGTATTGTAGCTTTGCTATTCCTCATTCTCTGTAATGCAACTAATGTAATTATTTCATTAAGCGAAGATGCATAGAAAATTACCATGTTATTTTTCCAAATATTAATTTAAATTCGTTTCATAGAATTTGAGTTTCCCGCGAATTGCACCTCGATTATTATGTAATGTAATACCCCAATCTCTACCAATACTGGATGACTAGACACCTTTCTTAATTAACCAAGTCAGAGAATTTGCAGATTTATGAACTGAATCACATAGCTGATCAGAAATCGTTGCGTTAAAGGTGAAAAGATGCTGTCGGCGTTGTCTGAGCAAGATTTGGGAGTCTAATTAGAGATACAGAGCCTTTATCGGAAGCTTCAGTTTTAAGCGAATTTTGACCAAGATAAAATCATGGTCTAGAATCTTGCTCTTTTCCCTTTCCAATTGCAGAAATAAGGATAATGCTGTTCTTAATAAAAGAGCTTGTACATATCTAATGTCTTATTCTTGGTAAATTACATTATGGAATAAAACAATTTTAATACATGTGATCAAACCATGTCTTCAGAGTTCACTCCGTGTTTTTATATATCCGCAGAATAATGAATGTGTGGATACTATGGCTTTAAAAAATATATATTTCGAAAAGCCTAAAATATGGATATGTATAAAGATAAATTAGATAAATTATTACTAATCAACAATCTCTAATTTCTTCACTTAATTATGTAATTAATTGCGGTAGTTGCATTAAACAAAATAGGACAAAACAGTTCTCTTGACATATCTGGAATATAAGAACGACTAGCAATTGAGAGACTGGGAACCCGAGTGCACACAGAGTACGATACCAGCAATACCTTATATTATACGACCTCTAGTCAAGCAGGATGCCATAAGTGAAAGGCCCGGGCGAAGCCAGAACTTCGCAAATCTCAAGCAAGCAAGTCAAGCAGGATATCATTTACCACAATGAAGTGCTTTATCCTCCTAGCAGTTGCAGTCATTGCAATTACAACTGCACAACCAACTTCTTACAGGCAAGATGGTTCCTACAAGAGTGTAGCATTGAATTTCGGCCATGATTTCGTCCTACCGAGAATTCCAGGCGTTCAACTCCAAGTGTCTTCCATTCCTGTGCCCATCCCTACGTTGCGCCAGGAGTTCTTCAAGGTTCCACTTCCTGCCCTTGCTTATCCGAAAAATATTGTACATGGATATTAAGGAACAAAAATACACGCAATGTAATGTTACTCAACATACAGCTTAAAACGCCGTCACAGCATTGTCAAAGTAAAGCGCTGAAATCAAATTATCTTTTGTTTTTCCTGTCCTATTAGTAAACAAGGAAACAACAAAGTAAAGTGGTGAATAAAGGCGGGGAGTGGGAAGGTAAGTGGTGAAAGTGAAAGAAGTGGTAGATTAATAGTAGGGGGCGACACCCTTAGCGTTTTGTTTCTATTATCATCGTTTGGAGAGGAAAGAGGAAGGAGGCAGGTGTTATGATAACAAGTCAACTTTATTATTTATTTTATTTTTATGCAAAAGTGAACATGAATTATTATTTCATATGTCTCAAACATGGTTACGGTATGATAAGTGTAATTATATATATGCATATACATACATAAATGTAATTATATATATACATGCAATTATACATACATTTAATTATACATACATTCAATTATACATACATTCAATTATACAGACATTCAATTATACATACATTCAATTATACATATTCAATTATACATACATTCAATTATATATACATTCAATTATATATACATTCAATTATATATACATTCGATTATATATACATTCGATTATATATACATTCAATTATATATATATACATATATGCATAGAAATGTATATCTATATATATACATATACATTTGGCATCTTTAATATAAATATCTCATTGTCAACATTTTGGAATAAGATAATTTTTAATGTGATCCTATCCGGCCTTTTCATATAACAGCGTTGAGTCAGGAATTCCACTAAGAATTAATAAAAGAGAAAAAAATACTTTATACATTTAATCATATATCGAAAAGCTTTAACTGTGATTATAGAAAGACAAATTCAATATGGTATTGATCAGCAATTCTCTATCCGTCTTCGTTTAATGAATTAATTACATTAATTGTATTACAGAGAATGAGGAAAATAAAATAAAATTGCCTTATCAATATAACAATACTGTATAATAGGATATAATTTATTTCATATCTCGCTCTTGGTTACTATATGATGTCATTTATTCACGCGTGCATATGAAGAGTAATTACAGTTTCAGTTCTCTAGATTTTGCTATATCAAATCTTACCATACGCGTTTACGTAATCCGCTAATATGAAACAGCTATGAGTCAGGATGTCTTCAAAATTCTACTTATCAACTTTACATTCTCGAGAAGTATTGTATATAGGTATTACGAGTGAATAAAAGAAAAAATGCATTCTCTTAGCTCTATATCGGAGAGTTTAAGACTACAGAACGACTGCAAATGAGATATTGATCAGCAGTTTTTTTTTATTCAGTTAATATAATAATATTGAAGTGATTAAAGAAAATCAAGTAAAGCTACAATGAGACATTATATAATTTGTCACGGTTTCACTCAAACGTGACTCCCTCACTGTATGATAAGTCCCTTATTCACATATGCGTAGTAATTACTCACTAATCATTCAGTTTTCCAGATTTTCCTATATCAAATCTTACCGTACTTTACGTAATTCGCTGTTATAAACAGCGATGAGTCAGGATGTCTTCACAATTCTTTTAATAACTCTACATACCCGAGGAGTATTGTATGTGGTTACTACGAGTGAAAAAAATATATATATATGCATTCTCTCATTTCTATATCGGAGAGTCCAAGAACGACTACAAATTACATATTGGTCAGCAGTTTTTATTTTCTATTCAGTTAAAAAA
Source organism: Penaeus monodon (assembly GCF_015228065.2). Taxonomy (NCBI): domain Eukaryota; kingdom Metazoa; phylum Arthropoda; class Malacostraca; order Decapoda; family Penaeidae; genus Penaeus; species Penaeus monodon. The sequence continues at coordinate 9,933,595 of NC_051398.1, read as the reverse complement.
TTATATTAGAGTGAAAAAGGGAAAAAATAAGTAAAGCTATAGTGAGATATAAAATGTCATTGTTTCATTCACACGTGACTCACTCACTGTATTATAAAGTCATTAACTCACATTTTGTAAAGTTTGTGTACACGAAAATAAATTTCATTCAATTCTTTAGATTTTACTTGGAACATGTGCATCAAATCTTACCATATTTGTATACGTATTTCGCTAAGGGAAAGATGTCTATTATCAATGTAATTATGTGGATGAGAATAAATATTTACATATTTATCCTCGTCCCTTCACTTGACATATCTGGAATATAAGAACGACTAGCAATTGAGAGACTGGGAGCCCGAGTGCACACATCACAATACTTTATTTTATACAACCTCTAGTCAAACAAGATATTACGACAATGAAGTGCTCTATCCTCCTGGCAATTGCAGTCATTGCAGTTACAACTGCACAGCCAACTTCTTACAGGCAAGATGGTTCCTACAAGAGTGTAGCATTGAATTTTGGTCATGATTTCGTCCTGCCGAGAATTCCAGGCGTTCAACTCCAAGTGTCTTCCATTCATGTGCCCATCCCTACGTTGCGACAGGAGTTCTTCAGGGTTCCACTTCCTGGCCTTGCATATCCGAAAAATATTGTACGTGGATATTAAGGAACAAAAAATACACACTGTAATGTTGCTCTACATATAGCATAAACCGTCACAATATCGTCAGAATAAAGCTTTGAACTCGAATTATGAATTTGTTTTTCCTCTTCTAGTTGTGTATTTATATAGACATACATATATGTATATAAAAATACATAAATGTACATATGAATATAAATATACATATAAATAAGTACAAATATACATATAAATAAGTACAAATATACATATAAATAAGTACAATATAAAAATAAATACATTTTTTATACATATATAAAAAACATATACATAATGCTATACATATACAACTGCATATAAATATACACACATACATATTTATGAATATGAGCATACATATATGTATATAGAAATATGCACATATATACATATAAATATACATTTTTTTTTATATATACATATAAATATAATTTTAATATATATACATATAAATATACATTTTAATATATCATATAAATATACATATAAATATACATATATACATATAGATACATACAAATATACATATATACATATAAATGCATACAAATACATAAATATAAATATACATATAGATAAAGAAAATATATATAAAATATATATATATATATAAAAAATATATTATATATGCCCCCTGTATGTGGGATTTATATATAACACATATATATATAAATATATTTTCATATACATTTAATTATGTTTTATATATACACAACTACATGTATATATATACATACGAATACACACATATTTATGTATATGTATATATATATATATATATATATATATATATATATATATGCACGTGTATTATATAGATATAATTATAGATATATTACATGTATGGGGCGTATGTATGCATATATCATACATTTATGTGTGTATGTTTACACATATCATATATGGTATGGGGTATGTATAGATATATCATACATGTATATATTTATATATTTTATATATATTTACATACTACATACATATATATATATATATATATATATATATATATATATATATTGTGTGTGTGTGTGTGTGTATTTGCTTGTGTGTGTGTGTGCATATATATAATATATATTCATATATCTATATATATGCATATATATATATATGTGCATATCATATACTATATATAGTCATATACATACATATATATATATTATATATATATATATATATATATATATATATATATATATATATATGCATAAATACCCAGCCACCCATGCCACTCTGGACCTTATTTGGGCCAGCTCCGGCAAACTCCTAATCCTGTACATGTCCAACTCCAGAAACAAACTCTGGACCAACTCTGGTTGACTCCGGTCCGAAGTTAGCCTCTGCTGGCCCGGAGTCGTCTTGCTCATCGGTTGTACTCCAGTCCACTCCCGGTAAACAATGTCAGACTTTGGTTAGACTCTGGCATACAATTTTTTGTCCGAACTTTACCCAGCATTGGCCCGGAGCAGTTTTTCCACTCCCGGGATAATCCACCATGCTTCCCTACATCCTTTTAAGTAGCATTTCTCACCAAACTAATTATTCCTTTGTAAAGTATAAAAAACAAATTTCGTAAGAAATCAACAGTGTTTATTGTAACACTACATTAACATCTTTAAATCAAAGTACAAAACATTTCTGAGGAGCTCAAAAATAAAAATATCCAATTGTTCTGTAAGCAAATTTTCAAGCAAATTTAACCCCTCGTGGCCATAGTTGGAGTGCAATAACTGATAACACATCAATTTGGTATACAGGAAGAAGTTACCTAAATATACATGATTGTATAAAGTGAGATAATTGTAAGACTAATTGCTGTTAAAGTCCTATTTAATTACACACTAATCATTCATTTCTCCAGATATGCTATATCAAACCTTACCATACGTGTTTACGTAATTCGCTAATATGAAACAGCGGTGAGTCAGGATGTCTTCAAAATTCTACTTAATAATATTACATACCCGAGTATTGTATATAGCTACTACGAGTAAATAAAAGAAAAAAATGCATTCTCTCAGTTCTATATCGGAGAATCCAAGACTACAGAACGACTGCAAATGAGATATTGATCAGCAGTTTTTTTTTTTTTTATTCAGTTTATATAATAATATTGAAGCGATTAAAGAAAATCAAATAAAGCTACAGTGAGATATATAATTTGTCATTGTTTCATTCAAACGTGACTCACTCATTGTATTATAAAAGTTATTAACTTTAATCAATGTAATTATGTAGTTGAGAATAAACTTGTACATATTTATCCTCGTCCCTTCACATGACATATCTGGAATATAAAAACGACTAGCAATTGAGAGACTGGGAGCCCGAGTACACACATCACAATACTTTATATTATACAACTTCAATTCAAACAAGATACTACGACAATGAAGTGCTTTATCCTTCTGGCAATTGCAGTCAATGCAGTTACAACTGCACAACCAACGTCTTACAGGCAAGATGGTTCCTACAAGAGTGTAGCATTGAATTTTGGTCACGATTTCGTCCTACCGAGAATTCCAGGCGTTCAACTCCAAGTGTCTTCCATTCCTGTGCCCATCCCTACGTTGCGACAGGAGTTCTTCAGGGTTCCACTTCCTGGCCTTGCATATCCGAAAAATATTGCACGTGGATATTAAGGAACAAAAAATACACACTATGTAATGTTACTCTACATATAGCATATACCGTAACAGTATCGTCAGAATAAAGCTTTGAACTCGAATTATGAATTTGTGTTTTTCCTCTTCTGGTTCGTATTTAAATGTATATATACATATATGTATATAAGAATACATAAATATACATATGAATATAAATATACATATAAATAAGTATAAACATAAATATTCTATATATATACATATATATATAAATTATATATATATAGAATATATATGTGTATGCACACGTATATGTGTGTATTTATATATATATACACATATATATGAATATATATATATATATATATATATATATATATATATATATGTGTGTGTGTGTGTGTGTGTGTGTGTATACAAACATACATGTATATATATATACATACGTATACACATATATGTATATGTATATATAGATATATATAGATATATATACATATGTGCGCGTGTGTATATATATATAGTTATAGATATATATATATGTACATATATGTGTGTGCATATCATATATATACGCACATATATATAATATATATTCATATAAATATATATATGTATATGTATAAATACCCAGCCACCAACACCACTCTGGACTTTATTTGGGCCAACTTCGGCAAACTCTTAATCCTGTACAGGTCCAACTGCAGAAACAAACTCTGGACCAACTCTGGTTGACTCCGGTCCGAAGTTAGCCTCTGCTGGCCCGGAGTCGTCTTGCTCATCGGTTGTACTCCAGTCCACTCCCGGTAAACAATGTCAGACTTTGGTTAGACTCTGGCATACAATTTTCGTCCGAACTTTACCCAACATTGGCCCGGAGCAGTTTCCACTCCGGCATAATCCACCATGCTTCCTTACATCCTTTTAAGTAGCATTTCTCACCAAACTAATTATTCCTTTGTAAAGTATAAAAAAACAAATTTCGTAAGAAATCAACAGTGTTTATTGTAAAACTACATTAACATCTTTAAATCAAAGTACAAAATATTTCTGAGGAGCTAAAAAATAAAAATATCCAATTGTTCTGTAAGCAAATTTTCAAGCAAATTTAGCCCCTCGTGGCCATAGTTGGAGTGCAGTAACTGATAACACATCAATTTGGTATACAGGGAGAAGTTACCTAAATATACATGATTGTATAAAGTGAGATAGTTGTAAGACTAATTGCTGTTAAAGTCCTAGTTAATTACACACTAATCATTCAGTTCTCCAGATTTTGCTATATCAAACCTTACCATACGTGTTTACGCAATTCGCTAATATGAAACAGCTGCGAGTCAGGATGTCTTCAAAATTCTACTTAATAACATTACATACCCGAGAAGTATTGTAAATAGCTACTAAGAGTGAATAAAATAAAATAAAATGCATTTTCTCAGTTCTATATCGGAGAATCCAAGACTACAGAACGACTGCAAATGAGATTGATCAGCTGTTTTTTATTTTTATTCAGTTAATATAATAATATTGAAGTGATTAAAGAAAATCAAATAAAGCTACAGTGAGATATATAATTTGTCATTGTTTCATTCAAATGTGACTCAGTCATTGTATTATAAAAGTTATTAACTTTAATCAGTGTAATTATGTAGTTGAGAATAAACTTGTACATATTTATCCTCGTCCCTTCACATGACTAGCAATTGAGAGACTGGGAGCCCGAGTACACACATCACAATACTTTATATTATACAACCTCTATTCAAACAAGATATTACGACAATGAAGTGCTTTATCCTTCTGGTAATTGCAGTCATTGCAGTTACAACTGCACAACCAACGTCTTATAGGCAAGATGGTTCCTACAAGAGTGTAGCATTGAATTTTGGTCATGATTTCGTCCTACCGAGAATTCCAGGCGTTCAACTCCAAGTGTCTTCCATTCCTGTGCCCATCCCTACGTTGCGACAGGAGTTCTTCAGGGTTCCACTTCCTGGCCTTGCATATCCGAAAAATATTGTACGTGGATATTAAGGAATAAAAAATACACACAATGTAATGTTACTCTACATATAAACTATCCGTCACAATATCGTCAGAATAAAGCTTTGAACTCGAATTATGAATTTGTGTTTTTCCTCTTCTGGTTTGTATTTAAATGTATATATACATATATGTATATAAAAATACATAAATATACAAATGAATATAAATATACATATAAATAAGTATAAATATTCTAAAAAAAATATTCTATATATATACATATATATAGAATATATGTGTGTATTTATATATATACACATATATATACATATATGTGTGTATGTATGCATATATCATACATGTATATGTGTATGTATACATATATCATACATGTATATATTTATATATATAAATATATGTTTATATATATTTACATATATATATATATATATATATATATATATATATATTTGTTTGCGTGGGTACATATATATAATATATATTCATATATCTATATATATGCCTATATATATGTGCATATCATATATATACGCACATATATATAATATATATATATTCATATAAATATATATATATATGTATATGTATAAATACCCAGCCACTCACACCACTCTGGACCTTATTTGGGCCAACTCCGGCAAAATACTAATCCTGTACAGGTCCAACTGCAGAAACAAACTCTGTCCCAACTCTGGCTGACTCCGGTCCGAAGTTAGCCGCTGCTGGCCCGGAGTCGTCTTGCTCATCGGTTGTACTCCGGTCTACTCCAGGCAAACAATGTCACTCTTTGGTTAGACTCTGGCATACAATTTTGGTCCGAACTTTACCCAACATTGGCCCGGAGCATTTTCCATTCCGGCATAATCCACCATGCTTCCCTACATCCTTTTAAGTAGCATTTCTCACCAAACTCATTATTCCTTTGTTAAGTATCAAAAAATACAAATTTTGTAAGAAATCAAGTGTTTATAGTAAAACTACATTAACATCTTTAAATCAAAGTACAAAATATTTCTGAGGAGCTCAAAAATAAAAATATCCAACTGGTCTGTAAGCAAATTTTCAAGGTCAGACAGATCAACAAGCAAATTTGGCCCCTCGTGGAGTGGAGTTGGAGTGGAGTGAACTCTGAAGACATGGTTTTATTACACTTATTAAAATGGTCTTACTCAATTGCTCAATTGCTTATAATCCAGCTATGCCAAGTGAAGGGACGAGGATAAATATGTACAAGTGTATTCTTAACTACATAATAACATTGATTATAGACATCTTTCCCTTACCGAAATACATATACAGATAAGGTAAGATTTGATGCACATTTTCCAAGTAAAATCTGCAGAACTGAATGAAATTTATTCTCGTGTGCACAAACTTTACACATGTGAGATATTGACTTTTATAACACAATGACCAGGAGTGAGTCACCTTCGAATGAAACAGTGACAAATTATAGAATATCTCACTGTAGCTTTACTTTGTTTCATTTTAACAGAATTATATTAACTGCATAAACAAATAAAAACTACTGATCAATATCCTTAGACATATACTTGTGATAAAGACAAGACATTTGTCATCTGGACAGATTTTATTTGTTTCAGCTCATGAATCCTTTTTGATTATTTTATTTAATTAAGGATTGGATTATTTAGCAGAGGTTCAGACATTACGTTCCTTCCAGGTTTTATAATCAAGTAAAAATATAGTTGCATAACCTCCATAATACCTAATGAGCGTTACTGAGAACATATTCCAAACAATTCATGTGAAAATGAATAATTAATTCAAACGTTAATATTTTCTCATGCAGTTTTATTAGAGCAATATAAAATACACAGTATCTCAATGTTCCTTTATTTACTGAAATATTTGTAATTAGATGAGTGGCATATAATTCCAGGGCTTCCGATATGTAATTGTAAGAATATATATGAAAGTAGAATGTATGTATGTATGTATGTGTATATATATAATTACACACTAACAGAATAGGAAAAACAAAAAAGGATAACTCGTGGTCCAAACGTTATTGTGACAATATTGTGACAGTGTTTTATACTTTATGTAGAAGAACATAACATTGTGTGTATTTTTGTTCCTTAATATCTATGTACAATATTTTTCGGATATGCAAGGGCAGGTAGTGGAAAACTGAAGAACTCCTGGCGCAACGTAGGGATGGCCACAGGAATGGAAGACACTTGAAGTTGAACGCCTGGAATTCTCGGTAGGGCGAAGTCGTGACCAAAATTCAATGCTACACTCTTGTAGGAACCATCTTGCCTGTAAGACGTTGGTTGTGCAGTAGCAGCTGCAATGAATGCAACTATAAACAGGGTAAAGCACTTCATTGTGGTAAGGATGTCATGCTTGAACAGAAGGCAAAGAATTTAAGTGTTTGTCCGTGTTGTTTACTGCGTGCACTCGGAGTCCCAGTCCCTCAATTGTTAGTCGTAATATTTTATATATTGTAAATGAGCGAATGAAGATAAACAACATTTATGAGTTCATCCTATGCTACTTATTTGCGTTTAATAAAGATTTATATCTCTTACTCTTACCTAATTGCATAGACAGGCGTAGTGTTATTCAGATTCATTAATAATTCATTTCCATATCCACATGTTTTACACATGTAAGCGAATGACTTTTATCAGACTATAGAAACTGGCGATTAGTCAAATCTGAAATCAATAATGTTAATTTATAGAGTATCTCACTCTATTTTTGTGTATTTTTTCCGTGATTTATAATAAAGAAAATAATTATTAAGTGAATTGTTGATTAATACCATAATCACAATTCAGGTTTTCGATATATATTTTCGATATAAGTAAAAGAATATATAGACTGATCTTAAATCCCTACATATACATTTCCATGACTAACCAAGGATAGCACCAAATCATCCAGTGTCGTTTAAGGTTGATGCATTACATTCCTTTCGGGTTTCATAATCATCGAGATGAAATTGATATGGGCATATATAGAACCTTCATAATGCATAAGTGTCAATGAGTACTTACTCCAATCATTTCAAGTGACTGATTCGGCGTTGACAACGATGTTGCAATAAAAAAAAGTCTGATAGGAATTGAAAGCATTGTTCTTTTCCTTGTTTTCCCATTGTGCATGATGAGGTGCTTGCCTATAGATAAAGTTAATGAAGAAATGAGTTACATCATTCACATTTCTTTGGTATGTGAGACGAAGGAATGATATTACTGCTTGCTATTATACTATATATAATTCCACGTAAAATAATTATTATATTTATGTTTACGTATATATCCATTTTCTAATTGTACATAGAATTATTAACATATTTCCCTAATCTGGTAGTGTTTTGTTTCACAGGTAAATGCATTATAGGGATTGATGAAAAACACATATCAGGTGGAAAAGCTCCTTCTCGCCAGCATTTGCATAGAAGGTACATATGTGGCAGCAGGCAGTGATCACATTTCAGGAGACCAGCTGGGATGCCATCGTTTCCTAGGGTTTTCCCTTCAAACGTGTTAAAGCACTATGCACTTACTGCATGGTTGGTACATCATCAAGTTCAGTCATTATTTCAAAGTTGGGTGTAGAGGCTAAAGCTGCATTACTGATTATTCTTGGTTCGCCATAGAGTTCTGAGTAATGTTCAATACATCTTGCCATCTGCTATGCAGATGAGAGTCCTATCAGCTGACTTAAGTGGGCAAACCTTTTTCACTTTGGGTCCTACGGCTTTGTTCAGGGCTCAGCACATCTCTTTTGAGTTTCCTTCATCTGAAGCCTTTTGGATATCATCGCAGTTTGTTCTACCTGATGGCACAGGATCTGGTGACTTTCTGTAGCTTAGTCTGCGCTTATCTGAGTGCCGTGAGTATTGCGTGTAGGTCTTTTCATATATTGTATGTCCCTCCCTCTAGGCAATCATAAGAGGTTCAAGAACATTCAAGCTACCAGTCATCCAGTCTTCAGGTGGTGGTCTTTCCACACCGAAGGATTCAACTGATGCTTCGTACATAGCATTTGCGAGACTTTGCTAAGTATACAAGGAATTATATATAATATACAAGGAATTATATATAATATACAAGGAATTGTATATAATATACAAGGAATTATATATAATATACAAGGAATTATATATAATATACAAGGAATTATATATAATATACAAGGAATTATATAATATACAAGGAATTATATATAATTTTCCTTTACACAACGTGTCATTTGTTAAAGTCAGTTAATATAAGAACTCAAGAACCGAGGACGCAAAGCTCGGTTCTAGATCCTTTACGCCATGTCTTCTCCCTCCTGACGTTACCTTACACAGGTCTTTCACCAGTTGTGAAGGCAAATATGAAATAAATTACATCCAATTATACAGTATTGTATATTGTAGCTTTGCTATTCCTCATTCTCTGTAATGCAACTAATGTAATTATTTCATTAAGCGAAGATGCATAGAAAATTACCATGTTATTTTTCCAAATATTAATTTAAATTCGTTTCATAGAATTTGAGTTTGCCGCGAATTGCACCTCGATTATTATGTAATGTAATACCCCAATCTCTACCAATACTGGATGACTAGACACATTTCTTAATTAACCAAGTCAGAGAATTTGCAGATTTATGAACTGAATCACATAGCTGATCAGAAATCGTGCGTTTAAAGGTGAAAAGATGCTGCTGTCGGCGTTGTCTGAGCAAGATTTGGGAGTCTAATTAGAGATACAGAGCCTTTATCGGAAGCTTCAGTTTTAAGCGAATTTTGACCAAGATAAAACCATGGTCTAGAATCTTGCTCTTTTCCCTTTCCTATTGCAGAAATAAGGATAATGTTGTTTTTAATAAAAGAGCTTGTATATATCTAATGTCTTATTCTTGGTAAATTACATTATGGAATAAAACAATTTTGATACATGTGATCAAACCATGCCTTCAGAGTTCACTCCGTGTTTTTTATATATCCGCAGAATAATGAATGTGTGGATACTATGGCTTTAAAAAAATTATATTTCGAAAGCCTAAAATATGGATATGTATGAAGATAATTAGATAAATTATTACTAATCAACAATCTCTAATTTCTTCACTTATTATGTAATTAATTGCGGTAGTTGCATTAAACAAAATAGGACAAAACAGTTTTCTTGACATATCTGGAATATAAGAACGACTAGCAATTGAGAGACTGGGAACCCGAGTGCACACAGAGTACGATACCAGCAATACCTTATATTATACGACCTCTAGTCAAGCAGGATGCCATAAGTGAAAGGCCCGGGCGAAGACAGAATTTCGCAAATCTCAAGCAAGCAGCAAGTCAAGCAGGATATCATTTACCACAATGAAGTACATTATCCTCCTGGCAGTTGCAGTCATTGCAGTTACAACTGCACAACCAACTTCTTACAGGCAAGATGGTTCCTACAAGAGTGTAGCATTGAATTTCGGGCATGATTTCGTCCTACCGAGAATTCCAGGCGTTCAACTCCAAGTGTCTTCCATTCCTGTGCCCATCCCTACGTTGCGCCAGGAGTTCTTCAAGGTTCCACTTCCTGCCCTTGCTTATCCGAAAAATATTGTACATGGATATTAAGGAACAAAAATACACGCAATGTAATGTTACTCAACATACAGCTTAAAACGCCGTCACAACATTGTCAAAGGAAAGCGCTGAAATCGAATTATCTTTTGTTTTTCCTGTTCTATTAGTAAACAAGGAAACAACAAAGTAAAGTGGTGAATAAAGGAGGGGGAGTGGGAAGGTAAGTGGTGAAAGTGGTAGATTAATAGTAGGGGGCGACACCCTTAGCGTTTTGTTTCTACTATCATCGTTTGGAGAGGAAAGAGGAAGGAGGCAGGTGTTATGATAACAAGTCAACTTTGCTTTTTTATTTTTATTTTTATGCAAAAGTGAACATGAATTATTATTTCATATGTCTCATACATGGTTACGGTATGATAAGTGTAATTATATATATGCATATACATACATAAATGTAATTATATATATACATGCAATTATACATACATTCAATTATACATATTCAATTATATATACATTCAATTATATATATACATTCAATTATATATATACATTCAATTATATATATACATTCAATTATATATATACATTCAATTATATATACATTCAGTTATATATACATTCAATTATATATATACATTCAATTATATATATATACATATATGCATAGATATATATATTTATATGTATACATATACATTTGGCATCCTTTATATAAATATCTCATTGTCAGCATTTTGGAATAAAATCATTTTTAATATGATCCTATCCGGCCTTTTCATATAACAGCGTTGAGTCAGAAATTCCACTAAGAATGAATAAAAGAGAAAAAAAATACTTTATACATTTAATCATATATCGAAAAGCTTTAACTGTGATTATAGAAAGACAAATTCAATATGGAATTGATCAGCAATTTTCTATCCGTCTTCGTTTAATGAATTAATTACATTAATTGTATTACAGAGAATGAGGAAAAGAAAAGAAAATTGCCTTATCAATATAACAATACTGTATAACAGGATATAATTTATTTCATATCTCGATCTTGGTTACTATATGATGCCATTTATTCACGCGTGCATATGAAGAGTAATTACAGTTTCAGTTCTCTAGATTTTGCTATATCAAATCTTACCATACGCGTTTACGTAATCCGCTAATATGAAACAGCGATGAGTCAGGATGTCTTCAAAATTCTACTTATGAACTTTACATATACGAGAAGTATTTATATAGGTATTACGAGTGAATAAAAGAAAAAACGCATTCTCTCAGCTCTATATCGGAGAGTCCAAGACTACAGAACGACTGCAAATGAGATATTGATCAGCAGATTTTTAGTTTTATTCACTTAATATAATAATATTGAAGTGATTAAAGAAAATCAAGTAAAGCTACAGTGAGACATTATATAATTTATCACGGTTTCACTCAATCGTGACTCCCTCACTGTATGATAAGTCCCTTATTCACATGTGCGTATGAAGAGTAATTACTCACTAATCATTCAGTTTTCCAGATTTTACTAAATCAACTCTTACCATACTTTACGTAATTCGCTGTTATAAACAGCGATGAGTCAGGATGTCTTCACAATTCTATTTGATAACTCTTTATACCCGAGGAGTATTGTATATGGTTACTACGAGTGAAAAAATATATATATATGCATTCTCTCATTTGTATATCGGAGAGTCCAAGAACGACTACAAATTACATATTGGTCAGCAGTTTTTATTTTTTATTCAGTTAACATAATTATATTGAAGTGAATAGGGGAAAATAAGTAAAGCTACAGTGAGATATATAATGTTATTGGTCCATTAACACGTGACTCACTCATTACATTATAAAAGTCATTAATTCACATGTGTAAAGTTTGTCTACACGAGAATAAATTTTATTCAGTTCTGCAGATTCTACTTGGAAAATGTGCATCAAATCTTACCATACTTGTATACGTATTTCGCTAAGGGAAAGATGTCTATTATCAATGTAATTATGTAGATGAGAATAAACTTGTACATATTTATCCTCGTCCCTTCACTTGACATATCTGGAATATAAGAACGACTAGCAATTGAGAGACTGGGAGCCCGAGTGCACACGTCACAATACTTTATATTATTCAACCTCTAGTCAAACAAGATATTACGACAATGAAGTGCTTTATCCTCCTGGCAATTGCAGTCATTGCAGTTACAACTGCACAACCAACGTCTTACAGGCAAGATGGTTCCTACAAGAGTGTAGCATTGAATTTTGGCCATGATTTCGTCTTGCCGAGAATTCCAGGCGTTCAACTCCAAGTGTCTTCCATTCCTGTGCCCATCCCTACGTTGCGACAGGAGTTCTTCAGGTTCCACTTCCTGCCTTTGCATATCCGAAAAATATTGTACGTGGATATTAAGGAACAAAAAATACACACTATGTAATGTTACTCTACATATAGCATAAACCGTCACAATATTGTCAGAATAAAGCTTTGAACTCGAATTAAGAATTTGTGTTTTTCCTCTTCTGGTTGTGTATTTAAATGCATATACATACATATATAGAAATACATATATGTATATAAAAATACATTAATATACATATGAATATAAATATACATATAAATAATTACAAATATAAATACAATACATTTTTTATATACCATATATCATATACATATAATATATATAAGCATATACATATACATACATAAATATATGCATATAAATATGCACATATACTTATACATGAATATGAATATACATATATGTGCATAGAAATATGCATATATATGCATATAAATATACATTTAAATATATACATATAAATATATAAATATGCATTTTAATATATACATATAAATATGCATTTTAATATATATATATAAATATATATGGACACATATATGTGTGTATCTATACACACACACACACATATATATAAATATATATATACACACATATACATTTATATTTATATATATATATATATATATATATATAATATATGTGTGTGTGTGTGTGTGTGTGTGTGTGTGTGTGTGTGTGTGTATACACAAACATACATGTGTATATATATACATACGTATACACATATATATGTATATGTATATATATATATATGTATGTATATGTATATATATATATATATATATATATATATATATATATATGTATATGTATATATATATATATATATATATATATGTATATGTATATATATATATACATATATATATATATATATATATATATGCGCGTGTGTATATATATAGATACAGATATATATACATGTATGTGCGTATGTATGCATATATCATACATGTATATGTATGTATACATATATCATACATGTATATATTTATATATATAAATATATGTTTATATATATTTACATATATATATTTGTTTGTGTGTGTGTGTGTGTGTGTACATATATATATATATATATATATATATATATATATATATGTGTGTGTGTGTGTGTGTGTGTGTATGTGTGTGTGCATATCCTATAGTTACGCACATATATATATAATATATACATTCATATAAATATATATATATATGCATAAATACCCAGCCACCAACACCACTCTGGACCTTATTTGGGCCAGCTCCGGCAAACTCCTAATCCTGTACAGGTCCAACTCCAGAAACAAACTCTGGCCCAACTCTGGCTGACTCGGTCCGAAGTTAGCCTCCGCTGGCCCGGGGTCGTCTTGCTCATCGGTTGTACTCCGGTCCACTCCCGGCAAACAATGTCAGACTCTGGTTAGATTCTGGCATACAATTTTCGTCCGAACTTTACCCAACATTGGCCCGGAGCAGTTTCCACTCCGGCATAATCCACCATGCTTCCCTACATCCTTTTAAGTAGCATTTCTCACCAAACTAATTATTCCTTTGTAAAGTATAAAAAAAAATAAAAATCGTAAGAAATCAACAGTGTTTATTGTAAAACTACATTATCATCTTTAAATCAAAGTACAAAATATTTCTGAGGAGCTCAAAAATAAAAATAAGCAAATTTAGCCCCTCGTGGCCATAGTTGGAGTGTAATAACTGATAACACATCAATTTGGTATACAGGGAGAAGTTACCTGAATATACATGATTGTATAAAGTGAGATAGTTGTAAGACTAATTGCTGTTAAAGTCCTAGGTAATTACACACTAATCATTCAGTTCTCAGATTTTGCTATATCAAACCTTACCATACGTGTTTACGTAATTCGCTAATATGAAAAAGCGCTGAGTGTCTTCAAAATTCTTCTTAATAACATTACATACCCGAGAAGTATTGTATATAGCTACTACGAGTGAATAAAAGAAAAATGCATTCTCTCAGTTCTATATCGGAGAATCCAAGGCTACAGAACGACTGCAAATGAGATATTGATCAGCAGTTTTTAATTTTTATTCAGTTTATATAATAATATTGAAGTGATTAAAGAAAATCAAATAAAGCTACAGTGAGATATTATGTAATTTGTCATTGTTTCATTCAAACGTGACTCACTCATTGTATTATAAAAGTTATTAACTCACAAGTATAAAGTTTGTGCACACGAGAATAAATTCATCCAGTTCTCAGGGTTTTACTTGGAAAATGTGCTAAGGGAAAGATGTCTATAAACAATGTAATTATGTAGTTGAGAATAAACATATTTACATATTCATCCTCGTACCTTCACATGACATATCTGGAATATAAAAACGACTAGCAATTGAGAGACTGGGAGCCCGAGTGCACACATCACAATACTTTATATTATACAACCTCTAGTCAAACAAGATATTACGACAATGAAGTGCTTTATCCTCCTGGCAATTGCAGTCATTGCAGTTACAACTGCACAGCCAACTTCTTACAGGCAAGATGGTTCCTACAAGAGTGTAGCACTGAATTTTGGTCATGATTTCGTCCTGCCGAGAATTCCAGGCGTTCAACTTCAAATGTCTTCCGTTCCTGTGCCCATCCCTACGTTGCGACAGGAATTCTTCAGGGTTCCACTTCCTGCCCTTGCATATCCTAAAAATATTGTACGTGGATATTAAGGAACAAAAAATACACACTATGTAATGTTACACTACATATAGCATAAACCGTCACAATATCGTCAGAATAAAGCTTTGAACTCGAATTATGAATTTGTCTTTTTCCTCTTCTGGCTGTGTATTTAAATGTATATGTACATACATATGTAGACTTACATATATGTATATAAGATACATAAATATACATATGAATATAAATAAGTACAAATATAAATATAAATACATTTATATATATAAAATATATACATATATCCATATACATATACATACATGAATATATGCATATAAATATACACATATATGACAGACAGATCAACAATCAAATTTGGCCTCTCGTGGAGTAGAGTTGGAGTGCAGTAACTGATAATACATCAATTTGGTATACAGGGGGAAGTTATCTAAATATACATGATTGTATAAAGTGAGATAGTTGCAAGACTAATTGTGGTTAAAGTCCTATTTTGGTTAAAAAAATAAAAAATAAATACCTTGTCAGGTTATGTATTGATTGTACAACTCACTGAATTACACCAGGTGTCTCCTCCCAATCCCAGTGAGAGCCAGCAGAGCAGAAGAGGGAGGTGGTGGTGGTGGAGGTTGAATATTGCACAAACAAATAAAAAACGAGCTAGGTAGGCCTACAGGGTTAAGGCTCTAGGCTGTAAGCAGATTCCAACACACCACTCATCTTCCCAGGCTGGCCCAAAGTTTACCGAAAAACGCCTCCTACTAACATCACAAATAGCCTACACACTGTTGACTGTGCGAATGCATCATGCATTGCACGACTGCAGTTTTAATCATTGCACCGTGACCGTAGTAGTCATCACCAGTTCGGTAGAAAAAAAATTTTTGCTGCTACTGGCGAAAATGAGAGTCAGTGTCTTATTTCATAGGCCCTTCATGAAAATTTGCTGTTTTCCGTACAAAGAACTGTGCTATTACCTCAAATAATCTTGAATTAATTTCTAAAAGGAAATGTAAACAAAACCCGATTGGCAGCAATCTATCAACGACTAGCAATTGAGAGACTGGGAACCCGAGTGTACACAGAGTACGATACCAGCAATACCATATGTTATACGACCTCTAGTCAAGCAGGATATCATTTACCACAATGAAGTGCATTATCCTCCTGGCAGCTGCAGTCATTGCAGTTACAACTGCACAACCAACTTCCTACAGGCAAGATGGTTCCTACAAGAGTGTAGCATTGAATTTTGGTCATGATTTCGTCCTACCGAGAATTCCAGGCGTTCAACTCCAAGTGTCTTCTATTCCTGTGCCCATCCCTATGCTGCGCCAGGAGTTCTTCAAGGTTCCACTTCCTGCCCTTGCTTATCCGAAAAATATTGTACATGGATATTAAGGAACAAAAATACACGCAATGTAATGTTACTCAACATACAGTTTAAAACGCCGTCACAACATTGTCAAAATAAAGCGTTGAAATCGAATTATCTTTTGTTTTTCCTGTTCTATTAGTAAACAAGGAAACAACAAAGGAAAATGGTGAGTAAAGGAGGGGAGTGGCAAGGTAAGTGGTGAAAGTGAAAGAAGTGGTAGATTAATAGTAGGGGGCGATACCCTTAGCGTTTTGTTTCTATTATCATCGTTTGGAGAGGAAGGGGAAACGAGGCAGATGTTATGATAACAAGTCAACTTTATTATTTTATTTTTTATTTTTATGTAAAGTGAACATGAATTATTATTTCATATGTCTCATACATGGTTACGGTATAAGTGTAATTATATATATGCATATACATACATAAAT
The DNA here is from genome assembly GCF_015228065.2 of Penaeus monodon. Classification (NCBI taxonomy): domain Eukaryota; kingdom Metazoa; phylum Arthropoda; class Malacostraca; order Decapoda; family Penaeidae; genus Penaeus; species Penaeus monodon. The sequence continues at coordinate 9,915,948 of NC_051398.1, read as the reverse complement.
GTAATTATATATATGCATATACATAGATAAATGTAATCATTTTATATACATGCAATTATCATACTTTCCCAATTATACATATTCACTTATATATGCATTCAATTATACTATCACTTAATATATGCATTCAATTATACATATTCACTTATATATGCTTTTAAATTATACATATTCAATTTTTATTACATTCAATTATATATACATTCAATTATAATACTTCAATTATATATACTTTCAATTATATATACATTCAATTATATATACATTCAATTATATATACATTCAATTATATATCATTCAATTATATATACATTCATTATATATACATTCAATTATATATACATTCAATTATATATACATTCAATTATATATATATATATATATATACATATATGCATAGCTATTTATATTTATATATATACATATACATTTGGCATCCTTAATATAAATATCTCATTGTCAACATTTTGGAATAAGATAATTTTTAATGTGATCCTATGCGGCCTTTTCATGTAACAGTGTTGAGTCAGGAAATTTCCCCACTAAGAATGAATAAAAGAGAAAAAAATACTTTATACATTTAATCATATATCGAAAAGCTTTAACTGTGATTATAGAAAGACAAATTAAATAGGGTATTGATCAGCAATTTTCTATCCGTCTTCGTTTAATGAATTAATTACATTAATTGTATTACAGAGAATGAGAAAAGAAAATAAAATTGCCTTATCAATATAACAAAAACTGTATAATAGGATTAATTTATTTCATATCTCGATCTTGGTTACTATTGATGTCATTTATTCACGTGCATATGAAGATGATTACATCATTCAGTTTTCTCTAAATTTTGCTATATCAATCTTACCATACGCTTTTTACGTATCCGCTAATATGAAACAGCTATGAGTCAAGATGTCTTCAAAATTCTACTTATTAATTTTACATACTCGAGAGTGTTGTATTAGGTATTACGAGTGAAAAAAAAGAAAAAATGCATTCTCTCATCTCTATATGGGAAAGTCCAAGACTACAGAACGACTGCAAATGAGATATTGATCAGCATTTTTTTTTTTCGTTAATATAATAATATTGAAGTGATTAAAAAAAATCAAGTAAAGCTACAGTGAGACATATGATTTGTCACGGTTTCACTCAAACGTGACTCCCTCACTGTATAATAAGTCCTTTATTCACATATGCGTATGAAGAGAAATTACTCACCTAATCATTCATTTTTTCCAGATTTTGCTATATCAAATCTTACCGTACTTTACGTAATTCGCTGTTGTAAACAGCGAGAGTCAGGATGTCTTCACATTCTACTTAAAACTCTACATACCCGAGGAGCATTGTATGTGGTTACTACGAGTGAAAAAAAAATATATATTCATTCTCTCATTCTATATCGGAGAGTCCAGAACGACTACAATTACATATTAGTCGCAGTTTTTATTTTCTATTCAGTTAATATAATTATATTAGAGTGAATAAGAAAAAATAAGTAAGCTATAGTGAGATATATATGTCATTTTTTTCATTCACACATGACTCACTCATTGTATTATAAAGTCATTAACTCAATGTGAAAAGTTTGTGTACACGAGAATAAAATTTCATTCAGTTCTTTAGATTTTATTTGGGAAAATGTGCATCAAATCTTACCATATTTGTATACGTATTTCGCTAAGGGAAAATGTCTATTATTAATGTAATTATGTAATGAGAATAAACTTGTACATATTTATCCTCGTCCCTTCACTTGACATATCTGGAATATAAAACGACTAGCAATTGAGGGGACGGGGAGCCCGAGTGCGCACATCACAATACTTTATATTATACAACCTCTAGTCAAACAAAATATTACGACAATGAAGTGCTCTATCCTCCTGGCAATTGCAGTCATTGCGTTACAACTGCACAGCCAACTTCTTACAGCCAGATGGTTCCTACAAGAGTGTTAGCATTGAATTTTGGTCATGATTTCGTCCTCCCGAAATTCCAGGGCGTTCAACTCAAGTGTCTTCCATTCCTGTGCCCATCCCTACGTTTCCGACAGGAGTTCTTCAGGTTCCACTTCCTGCCTTGCATATCCGAAAAATATTGTACTTGGATATTAAGGAACAAAAATAAAACCTGTAATTTTTGCTCTACATATAGCATAAACCGGCCCACAATATCGTCAGAATAAAGCTTTGAACTCGAATTATGAATTTGTTTTTCCTCTTCTAGTTCGTGTATTTATATAGACATACATATATGTATATAAAAATACATAAATGTACATATGAATATAAATATACATATAAATAAGTACAAATTTATAAATATAAATACATTTTATATACATATATAAAAATATATACATATATGCATATACATATACATATATGCATATACATATACATAAAATATATACATATATGCATATACATAACATATACATACTGCATATAAATACAACACATCCCTATTTATGAATATGAGCATACATATATGTACATACAAATATGCACATATATACACATAAAATATACATTTTAATATATATACATATTAAATTACATTTTTTAAAATATATACATATAAATATACATTTTAATATATATACATATAAATATCCTTTTTAAAATATCATATAAAAATACTATATACATATATACATATAAATGCATACAAATACTAAATATATATATAGATAAAGATATATATTATATATATATAAAATATATATATATATATTATAATGCACGTGTATATATATATAGATATAGTTTAGATTTTTATACATGTATGTGCGTATGTATGCATATATCATACATTTATGTGTGTATGTTTTCACATATCATATATGTATGTGTGCATGTATACATATATCATACATGTATTGTTTATATATGTTTAATATATTTACATACATACATACATATATATATATATATATATATATATATATATATATATATATATATAAAATATATATATATATATTGTATGTATTTGCTTGTGTGAGTGTGTGCATATATATAATATATATTCATATATCTATTATAGCTATATTATATGTGCATATATATACTATATTAGTCATATACATACATATATATATATATATATATATTATATATATATAATATATTTTATATATATATATATGCATAAATACCCAGCCACCCTACCACTCTGGACCTTATTTGGGCCCGCTCCGGCAAACTCCTAATCCTGTACATTTCCAACTCCAGAAACAAACTCTGGACCAACTCTGGCTGACTCCGGTCCGAAGTTAGCCGCCGCTGGCCCGGAGTCGTCTTGCCATCGGTTGTACTCCAGTTTCCCTCCCGTAAACAATGTCAGACTTTGGTTAGACTCTGGCATACAATTTTCGTCCGAACTTTTTTCCCAGCATTGGCCCGGAGCAGTTCCACTCCGGCATAATCCACCATGCTTCCCTACATCCTTTAAGTAGCATTTCCCCACCAAACTAATTATTCCTTTGTAAGTTAAAAACAAATTTCGTAAGAAAACAACAGTGTTTTTTTGTAACACTACATTAAAATCTTTAAATCAAGTACAAAATAGGACCTAAAAAATAAAAATATCCAATTGTTCTGTAAGCAAATTTTCAAGCAAATTTAGCCCCTCGTGGCCATTTGTTGGAGTGCAGTAACTGATAACACATCAATTTGGATATACAGGAAGAAGTTACCTAAATATACATGATTGTATAAAGTGAGATAATTGTAAGACTAATTGCTGTTAAAGCCCTATTTAATTACCACTAATCATTCATTTCTCCAGATTTTGCTATATCAAACCTTTCCATACGTGTTTACGTAATTCGCTAATATGAAACAGCGGTGAGTCAGGATGTTTTTCAAAAATTCTACTTAATAATTTACATACCCGAGTATTGTATATAGCTACTACGAGTAAATAAAAAAAAAAAATGCATTCTCTCAGTTCTATATCTGAGAATCCAAGACTACAGACGACTGCAAATGAGATATTGATCAGCAGTTTTTTATTTTTATTCAGTTTATATAATAAAATTGAAGCGTTAAAGAAAATCAAATAAAGCTACAGTGAGATATATAATTTGTCATTATTTCATTCAAACGTGACTCACTCATTGTATTAAAAGTTATTAACTTTATCAATGTAATTATGTAGTTGAGAATAAACTTGTACATATTTACCTCGTCCCTTCACATGACATATCTGGAATATAAAAACGACTAGCAAATTTAGAGACTTTGGGGGCCCGAGTACACACATCACAATACTTTATATTATACAACCTCTAGTCAAAAAAGATACTACGACAATGAAATGCTTTATCCTTCTGGCAATTGCCAGTCAATGCAGTTACAAACTGCACAACCACGTCCCTTTCAGGCAGATGGTTCCTACAAGAGTGTAGCATTGAATTTTGGTCACGATTTCGTCCTACCGAGAATTTCCAGGCGTTCAACTCCAAGTGTCTTCCATTCCTGTGCCCATCTCTACGTTGCGACACGAGTTCTTCAGGGTTCCACTTCCTGGCCTTGCATATCCGAAAAATATTGTACTGGATATTAAGGAACAAAAAATACACACTATGTAATGTACTCTACATATAGCATATACCGTAACAATATCGTCAGAATAAAGCTTTGACCTCGAAATTTTGAATTATGTTTTTCCTCTTCTGGTTTGTATTTAAATGTATATATACATATATGTATATAAAAATACATAATATACATATGAATATAAATATACATATAAATAATTTAAACATAAATATTCTATATATATACATATTATAAATCATATATATATAGAATATATATGTATATGCACACGTATATGTGTGTATTTATATATATATACACATATATATGAATATATATATATACATATATATATATATGTGTGTGTGTGTGTGTGTGTATACAAACATACATGTATATATATATACATACGTATACACACATATATGTATATGTATATATAGATATATAAGATATATATTACATATGTGCGCGTGTGTATTATATAGTTATAGATTATATATATATGTATGTGTTATGTATGCATATATCATACATGTATATGTGTATGTATACATATACATATATGTATATATTTTATATATATAAATTTTTGTTTATATATATCTACATATATATATATATATATATATATATATATATATATTATATTTCATATATGTGTGTGCATATCAAGATGGTTCCTACAAGAGTGTAGCATTGATTTTGGGCCGATTTCGTCCTACCGAGAATTCCCAGGCGTTCAACTCAAGTGTCCCTTTCCATTCCTGTGGCCCATCCCTACGTTGCTAAATCAATTTCCACCCAGTGCCTACGGGGGAGTGAGCGTAAAACTTCGCTGTCATTACTCAAGTATGAGTAGACAGGTAATGTCTATGGAGCTAGTAAAAATCCTAGTTGCACACTCCGGTTGTGGGGCGTGTGGCATGGTTGGTTTAGCACTGGCCTCCGTTTCATACCCGAGTGACCTAGGTTCGAGTCCTGGTCAGGGAGGGTTGTTACTTATCGATATCAATGCGGCATTGCATTATTCCATCTTTCATAAAAGATATACCTCAGGACATCTGACTTAGGATTTGAATTGCTAAATCAATTTCCACCGGTGCCTACGGGGAGTGAGCGTAAACTTCGCTGTCATTACTCAAGTATGAGTAGACAGGTAATGTCTATGGAGCTAGTAAGATCCTAGTTGCACACTCCTTTTGTGGGTCGTGTGGCATGGTTGGTTTAGCACTGGCCTCCGGTTTCATACCCGGAGTGACCTAGGTTCGAGTCCTGGTCAGGGAGGGTTGTTACTTATCGATATCAATGCGGCATTGCATTATTCCATCTTTCATAAAATATATACCTCAGGACATCTGACTTAGGATTTGAATTGCTAAATCAATTTCCACCGAGTGCCTACGGGGAGTGAGCGTAAACTTCGCTGTCATTACTCAAGTATGAGTAGACAGGAAATGTCTATGGAGCAAATATATATATAAATATATATATATCAATATATATATATATATATATATATAATTCATTATGTGTGTGCATATCATATATATACGCACATATATATAATATATATATTCATATGAATATATATATGTATATGTATAAATACCCAGCCACCAACACCACTCTGGACTTTATTTGGGCCAACTTCGGCAAACTCCTAATCCTGTACAGGTCCAACTGCAGAAACAAACTCTGGCCCAACTCTGGTTGACTCCGGTCCGAAGTTAGCCTCTGCTGGCCCGGGGTCGTCTTGCTCATCGGTTGTACTCCAGTCCACTCCCGGCAACAATGTCAGACTTTGGTTAGACTCTGGTATACAATTTTCGTCCGAACTTTACCCAACATTGGCCCGGAGCAGTTTCCACTCCGCATAATCCACCATGCTTCCCTACATCCTTTTAAGTAGCATTTTCTCACCAAACTAATTATTCCTTTGTAAAGTATAAAAAAACAAATTTCGTAAGAAATCAACAGTGTTTATTGTAAAACTACATTAACATCTTAAATCAAAGTACAAAATATTTCTGAGGAGCTAAAAAATAAAAATATCCAATTGTTCTGTAAGCAAATTTTCAAGCAAATTTAGCCCCTCGTGGCCATAGTTGGAGTGCAGTAACTGATAACACATCAATTTGGTATACAGGGAGAAGTTACCTAATATACATGATTGTATAAAGTGAGATAGTTGTAAGACTAATTGCTGTTAAAGTCCTAGTTAATTACACACTAATCATTCAGTTCTCCAGATTTTGCTATATCAAACCTTACCATACGTGTTTACGTAATTCGCTAATATGAAACAGCGGTGAGTCAGGATGTCTTCAAAATTCTGCTTAATAACATTACATACCTGAGAAGTATTGTATATAGCTACTACGAGTGAATAAAAGAAAAAAATGCATTCTCTCAGTTCTATATCGGAGAATGTAATTATGTAGTTGAGAATAAACTTGTACATATTTATCCTAGTCCCTTCCCATGACTAGCAATTGAGAGACTGGGAGCCCGAGTACGCACATCACAATACTTTATATTATACAACCTCTAGTCAAACAAGGCCGGCCATAAGTGAAAGGCCCGGGCGAAGCCAGAACTTCGCAAATCTCAAGCAAGCAAGCAAGTCAAACAAGATATTACGACAATGAAGTGCTTTATCCTTCTGGCAATTGCAGTCATTGCAGTTACAACTGCACAACCAACGTCTTACAGGCAAGATGGTTCCTACAAGAGTGTAGCATTGAATTTTGGTCACGATTTCGTCCTACCGAGAATTCCAGGCGTTCAACTCAAAGTGTCTTCCATTCCTGTGCCCATCCCTACGTTGCGACAGGAGTTCTTCAGGGTTCCACTTCCTGGCCTTGCATATCCGAAAAATATTGTACATGGATATTAAGGAACAAAAATACACGCAATGTAATGTTACGCAACATACAGCTTAAAACGCCGTCACAACATTGTCAAAATAAAGCGTTGAAATCGAATTATCTTTAGTTTTCCCTGTTCTATTAGTAGAACAGGAATATCCGTACAATATTTTTCGGCATATCCGAAAACTATTGTACGTGGATATTAAGGAACAAAAAAATACACACAATAAACGTCACAATATCGTCAGAATAAAGCTTTTTAACTCGATTATGATTTTTTTTTTTGTTATTCCTCTTCTGGTTGTGTATTTAAATGTATACATACATACATATAGACATATATACATATATATAGCCGTACATACATGTATATAAGTGATCATATAAATTACATATGAAAAAATACAAATATAAATACAAATTTATATACATATGTATATACATATACATATACAAATAAATGCAAAATAAATATAGATATCAATATATATAAAATATACATATATGTAAAATATACATATACATGTTTTAAATATATGCAAAATGCATACTTATTTGTATATACATATATACATATGCATATTTTGCGTATAAATATGCACATTTATACAATAAATATACATATATATACATATAAATATATATTTAGATATACATACATACAAATAAATATATATATTTAGATATACTTTATATATACATATAAATCCATACAATATACATATATACATATAAATGCATACAATATACCTATAAAGAAAAAGTATATATACATACATACATATAAATGTACATATAGAAAAAGATAAATATATATAAATATAAATACATACAAAATAAATACATACAATAAACCATAATACCAGATATATATATATATTATATAAAATTATATATATATATAATTATATATATATATATATATATACATTTATATATGAAAGTATATATATATTTTATACACACATACATGTATACACACACACACACACACACACACCACACACATATATATATATATTATATATAATATATAAAATATATATATATATAATTATATATATATATAATATAATAGAAACGCGGTGAGTCAGGATGTCTTCAAAATTCGTGTGTGTGTGTGGGGTGTGTGTGTGTGTGTATATGTATATACATATGTATATGCATACATTTTTATATGTATATTTATATACAATGTATATTATATACATATAATATATATTATTGCTCGTGTGTAAAATATACAGATATAGATATAGATATAGATATAGATTCCATCCTCAGACCTGAGGATAGATCCAGGTGGATTTCAACTGTAGTCTCATTTTCAAAAAATCTAGTTTTTTGTATTTTTGAGTTTTTCTTCCAGATATAGATATATATACTGTATGTGTGTATGTATGTTATATATGTATATATATACACATGTATGTGTGTGTATGTATATATATATATATATATATATATATATATATATTTTATGTGTGTGTTGTTTGTGTGTATTATATATATATATATATATTATATATTTATTTTATATAATATATATTATATATATATTCCCTTTAATCGAATTACATTAACTGAATAAAACTTTAAAACTGCTGACCAATATCTAATTTGCAGTCGTTCTTGGTCCTGGTTCTCCGATTTACAACTGAGAGAATTTTTTTTTTCATTCATTGTAGTAAAACCCTATACAATACTTCTCGGGCATGTAAGGTTATTACGTGGAATTCCTGGAGACATCCTGACTTCATCGCTGTTCATAACCGCGAATTACACAAATAAGTATGGTAAGATTTCATACAAAAAAGAAAGCACCCAAGAATGTACCACTGAAATTTGGTCATGATATCGCCCTACCAAGGATCCCCGGCGTTCAACCTCAAGTGTCTTCCATTCCTTGTTCCCCCCTACGTTTGGGCCAGGTCTTCAGAGTTCCACTTTTTGCCCTCGAAAATGGGGAAAATATTGGGCGTGGTTCTTAAGGAACAGAAATACATATATGTGTATACATATAAAAAAGCTCATAGCAGTTCTCGTGTTTAAAATGGAAAAATTTAAGTTATTGGGAAAATGTTAAAATATTGAGAAGAATAGATCTCTCTAACTATTAATAGTATTTATGGAAATGTTCGCCGTTTTATCCGCTATTAATGGGAAAACGTTGGCGACATTTATTATAAAATTGCCTATCTCATTAATGGTAGGATTTGTAGGGGACTACATTTAATATTTCTTGATTGTACAATAATAGACCTTTCATGTAAAGAAATTTATTATCTACCCTTAATAAAGATCGTAATGTGTCATGAAACCCTCACTGAAATCATTTATTCGTCTGCATACTGCATAATCTTACTGTATTTTCTATCATTACTAAAAGTGAATTATATGGTTTCTAATACGTTTTCTATTTTATAACATTGAGTATATTCAGTTACTTTTGATCTCCCTTGAAACAACTTGTTAACTGCTTAAAGATGCCATCACACCTTCCTGCATTATATATGATGTTCTGAAACCATCACGCCTTTTTCATTATATATATGATTTCTGATAACCTGGGCTGTTTCTGGACAGACCGCGTTGAAAATTGCCGCGAAATCAATAAACCTGTGTCGGGCAATTAGACTATTTGTTAAAGGTTTTTTCTTTTATTTTAAACATTAGTTATGCATGTTTTTTCATTTAAAGTATCTGATAGTTTTATATAATCGAAAATCATCTTGTAAATTGACAAAGGCAATAATCAATGGTGGGGAAGCGTTTTGCGTGTGTCAGGATGAAGACCACTCCATAGATTACTCATATACTGTTCATTTTATGACAAATGTTATAATTATACCCCAGATTGTATTTTACCCATCATTTCCGAAAAAAAAAGAATTTGTCGCCTAAGTATATCTCCTGACACAGTGCCTACTGAGTGTCACGCCTGAAACAAACAAACAAGAGCGGCGTCTTGCTTTCCCCGCTTTTCGAATTAATATTCCTTAAATTCCCTGGCAATTATAATTAGAACATGCATGGTACTAAAAGGATAAGACTCTGGAGCTGACGACAAAATGTATTGAACTCATTTCTTCGGCGTATTAGTGAATTCAGACTTAGAACTAGTCAAAAAATCAAATTTTAAATTAAGGTAGGGCCTGCCCCAAACCCCTTATTTTCGTAAGGTATTAAGAACTTTTTAGAATTAAAATCTAAAATTCACATGATTCCGTGATTACCATCTCACTGAAGAACATTATTTACTTACGGGGATTCTGTTTAAATTAAAGGGTTTAAGGGCTAGGTGGATTGCTTGAGGAAAGAGAAAATAAAAAGGTAAAAAAAACAAAGAAAAACAAAATGGA
>NC_051398.1:9867122-9905057 GCF_015228065.2 Penaeus monodon | reverse complement strand
TTAAATTTCCCTTTTTACAATATTTTTCGGATAAGAAAGGGCGGAAGGGGAAACCCTTAAAGAACTCCGGCGAAACGTAGGGAGGGGAAGGGGGAAACCCTTTGGGAGTTAAAAACCCTGGAATTTCGGGGGGCGAATCATGGCAAAAATTCATGTACACTCTTGTAGGAACCTTTCTTCCTGAAAGAAGTTGGTTGTGCTTTTAAACTGAAATACTGCAACTCCCAGGGGATATGTACTTATTGTGGAAAATGATTCCGTTGACTTGCTTTGTTTGGGAATTTGCAAGTCGGGGCCGCCCCGGCCTTTCACTTAGGGCCCTGCTTGACTAGAGGTCGAAATAAAAGGTTTTGCTGGATGTACTCTTGTCCTCGGGTTCCCAGTCTCTCAATTGCTATCGTTCTTATATTCCAGATATTCAAGAAAACTTTTTTGTCCATTTTGTTTAATAAAACTACCGCAATTAATTACTTTTAAAAGGAAAAATTAAGATTGTTGATTAGTAATATTTACAAATTTTATTTTTATACTACCCATTTTTGGGCTTTTCAAAATATATTTTTTTTTAAAGAAAAGTATCCACATTCATTATTCGGGCGGATATATAAAAACAGGGAGTAAACTCTAAAAAGGGTTTGATCACATGTATTAAATTGTTTTTTTTCCATAATGTAATTTACCAAAAATAAACATTAGAATTTAAACTCTTTTTTTAAAGAACAGCTTATCCTTATTCTGCAATTTGGAAAGGGAAAAAGAGCAAGATTCTAACCTGTTTTTATTTTGGGTAAAAATTCGCTTAAAACTAAAAGTTTCCCGATAAAGGCTCTGTATCCAAATTAACTCCCAAATTTGCTCAGACCCCCGACAGCTCTTTTACCTTTAAACGAGATTTCTGATCAGCTATGTATTCATTTCAAAAATCTGCAATTCTCTGCTTGGTTTTAAGAAAGGTGTCTTCATCCCCGTATTGGTTTAAATTGGGGGATTACATTCATAATAATCGAGGGCAATTCGCGGAACCAAAATTTTATAAAAGAATTTTAAAATTATTTTGGGAAAAAAAACATGGTAATTTTCTATGCATCTTCCAAATGAAAAATTAAATTTTGCATTTAAAAAGAATAGAATACAAGTACTACGTATAATTTGGAAAAAATTAATTCTATTTTTCCTTTACAAATGTGAAAGACCTGTGTAAAGGGAACGTCAAGGGGGGAAACTTGCGTAAAGGTCTAAACCCAGCTTTTCGTCCTCGTTCTTGAGTTTTATATAACTGACTTTAACAAATGACACGGTGTGGGAAGGAAATATATTATTCCTTGTATTATATTATAATTCCTTGTATATTATAATTCTTGTATTATATCTATTCCTTGTATATTATATATAATTCCTTGTATATTAATATATTCCTTGTATACTTACAAAGTACTCGCAATGCTATGTACGAAGCATCAGTTTAAGCCTTCGGTGTGGAAATACCAACCACCTGACGACCGGAATGACTGATAGCTTGATGTTCTTGAACCTCTTATGATTGCCAATAGGGGGGACATACAATCTATATAAAAGCCCTACACTCACCTACTCACGCAGCTCAGATAGCGCAGACTAAGCTACAGAAAGTCACCAGATCCTGTCCATCAGGTAGAAACAACTCGATGATATCCGAAAGGCTTCAGATGAAGGAGAAACTCAAAGAGATGTGTCTGAGCCCTGAACAAAGCCGTAGAACCCAAAGTGAAAAGGTTTGCCCACTTTATCGCCTGATATGACTCTCATTCTGCACGCAGATGCAAGATGTATTGAACATTACTCAGAACTCTATGTGCGAACAAAGAATAATCAGTAATGCAGCTTTAGCTCTACACCCAAATTTGAAATAATGACTGAACTTGATGATGGACCAACCATGCAGTAAGTCGAGTGCTTTACTAACACACGTTTGAAGGGAAATCCCTAGGAAGAGATGGCAATCCCAGTTGGTCTCCTGAATGTGATCACTGCCTGCTGCCGCACACATGTACCTTCTATGCAAAATCTGCTGGTCGAAGGCTTTTCCCCTGATATGTGTTTTTCAACTATCCACCTATAATGCATTTTACCGTTAAACAAACACTACCAGATTATGAAATATGTTATAATTCTATGGACATTAGAAAATGGATATATACGGAAACATAATATAATGAGTATTTTACGGGGATTATATAGTATAACAGCAAGCAGTAATATCATTCCTTCTTCTCACATACCAGAGAATGTGAACGATATAACTCCATTTCTTCACTAACTTTATCTATAGTCAGCACCTCACATGCACAATGGAAACCAAGGAAAAGACAATGCTGTTCAATTCCTATCAGACTTTTTTTATTGCCCATCGGTGTCAACGCTGAATCGTTACTTAAATGATTGGAGTAAGTACTCATTGACACTGTTATGCTATATATGCCCGATATCAATTTCATCTCGATAGTATGAAACCCGATACTGGATGATTTTGGTTGCTATCCTTTGTTAGTCATGGAAATGTATAGGTAGGGATTTAGACAATCTTATGCATGCGTTTAATATTTGAAAGATATTCGAAAACCTAAATTGTGATTAGTAATTAATCAACATTCACTTGATTAAATTATTTTCTGCATTATAAAGCACGAAAAAAAAAATACAGTGAGATCCTCTATAAATTAACATTATTGACTTCAAATTTGGCTAATCGCCAGTTTCTATAGTCTTGTACAAGTCATTCACTTATCATGTGTAAAACTGTGGCTATGGAAATGATTATTAATGAATCTGAATAATTACTACGCCCTGTCTATGCAATTGGAAGAGTAAGAGATATAAATCTTTATTACGCAAATAAGTAGCATAGGATTTAACTCATGTGTATCTCTTCATTCCCTCAAAACATTCTGTTTGCATCGTCCCTCACCGTCCAAATGCTCGTTCTCATCATCGGTCAGCGTCTGCCACGTTCTCATCGCCGCTACTGGGCTAACTGTCATTTCTTTTTCAACCATGGCCCCAGAGGAGTAGCTTCCTGGCCCTGGTGACGGCAACAGCCGTCGCCAAGTCTCAGGATGTCAGGCACGGCCCCACACCAACCAACTCCTCGCTCCCCGACGACTCTTTCTGGATGCTCCACTTCCTCATACGTGCCCCAGCTATAATGCACCAGCTGGCACCTTCTGCTTTATCGGGTAGAAGTTAGCTACCAACCCTTTAACTAACAACCCCTCCACTGGTCACAAGGGTCCGCCAAACGCTACGCCATCAGCTAGCTGCAGGTTGTGTGGGCTCCCGAGGCCCTCTACTCCACGCCATCACTCTTGACAGTCGACACCGATTCTAGACTCTGTCCTGGGGGCAAGGTGCAGTCGCTCAGATCAGAATCCGTCCGTTTGAGAGGAGTGTTCTCCCTCCCTACGACCCCGACTACGTCTGTGCCTAGCCCACCTCTCCGCAGCCCCCACAAGCCTTGGAAAGTGCTCGGGCGTCACCTTCCTCAATGCTACCTTCTCCCTTTAGCCTTCTGGCCCGGAAGTCAGGCGTGCTGAGCACTGGCCCTAGGCCACTGTTGTCTTCAGAAGGCCCTCGGAACTCAAGGCCCTCGCCAAACGCACCTGCAGTTCCTCAGCGGTTCCTGTAGTTTTGCAGCTGCTGGTCCTGCAAAGTGTAACAAAAAAATCGCGGTCCAGGACCACGATCATCTACTTCCGCAGCCGCCGGGTACGACCTCCTTAACCAGCGCCTCCTATCATCCTGCGCCAGCTGGACGTGTCCTCGCCCGCTCCCGAGTCGCTTCTTCAAGCCGTGCCCGATATCCCTCGGCCTGGGTGGTGGTGCCCGGAACGGCTTCTCAATCCTCCGCCACGAAGGCGGTGTCAAGGATGCCTGTTGGATGCCGCCGAATCCCAATACTTCCACCGTGGGGTACCCCTTAGGCGCTGTTACCAGCTGCGGGCCTTCTCTTCCGGGCTCCAGCCTGGGCAGATGCCAGCATTTTCAAAATTGGGGCGACATATGCCTCCCAGGCCACCTTCCCGTGTAAACTCACTGGCTTACGCTTCCAGAATGTCTGGAGGTGAGGGGCTGCGGGGTTGATAACGCGTGCCGTGACTAACACCCCTGGGGGGAGGAAGGGGGTGAGTGAGGAAACGAGGCGGGTTTTGACCGGTCTGAGTTTTGCCGCCAACTATACCCAGGAGTGGTTCCGATGGGGTCCCCAGCCCCCAGACACTCTGGTATCTGTTTGCCAGAACCCGTCTTCTTCTCTGCTTGCAACACGTTTTACATACCTCATGACGCCAACCTTTCCCTCTTTCACTTCCTCCCTCAGACCCTGAACCTCGCGCCCTTCAGAGTCGCACCTCCTCCATCATTTCACTCTTCAACGCTGTTGCAGGCCTGTCGGTGTACTGCTGATGTTTCCATCTTCCAATGCAAGATTGCTCTAATAGCCCCTAACATGTCGGCAGAACTTGGTTCCTCTGCCTTCCTTGCCTGTCATCTCGACGAGATGGTGCGTCCTGCTCGTGTGCCGCTCTGTGCCTTCTCTTCTGCCTTTGTGCCATTTCCTCCTCATACCGGCCAGCATGGCAGTGATCAGGCCATCTCAGCTCGGCCTCACCTCACTCGGGCTAGCTCAGTCATAGCCTCCTCACCCTCATGGCTGCCGCCATCTTTGGGCCATGATAAATCGGCGCGTCTCACTGATCAAATATCACAAATCCCACTCTGACACATTTGTTACGTACGCCCGGCCCGCCTCGTCTTCTCTGCCACCAACACAAGGCAGCTAAGGCAGACGGCGTGCTATCCACAGTGTCGTGGAACACTGAACAGCTCCAGAGTGCACCGAGCACCATGCGTCCCCAGAAAAACACGAGGGAAACGCACCCCTGGAGAGGCAGGGCAATGAAAATAAACACAAATGACGTCCTTTCCTTTTATTTACAGAAGTTATTTACCCGTACAACCCTTTCCCCTTTGTGGTTTTTTGGTTTCTATAGGCACAATACGGGGGGGAAACACATGTCACACTGCGCGATATAGCTAATAACGGGCAACACAAAGTTTATCAGGTCTCAATCAGGGTACACATGAAGTCTTCACAGGAGCAGCACCCAACTCTGTCTCTCTCGTTGCGTGTTTCCTCCGCTCCTCGCTCACTGAGCCAGTTGCATCATGTTTGCCAGGTCCCCTTCATGTTAACACATGCCCAGATCATCCTTTTCATGTTTAACACATGTTCGCACAGAGACAAAGACCCACTGGCGTAAGAAATATATAGTATATATTATATGTTGTAATAATGTATGTCTATATACATATATATTATCTATATATTATTATATATATTATCCTCTATATTCTACATACACATATGTTATATAGATAATGTACACACCAACCACACAACACACAACACACAAGAACTATATAATGTATTTTATATATAAATATATATGCATTATATACATAAATATATATATTATATATATATAGTATATATATATATATATATATATATGCATGATATACATATAATATGTGCCTACCTATATATAAATAATATATACACACACACAGCACACACATATATATATATAATATATAAATATATATATATATATAAGATAGATATATATATATATGTAAAATAGATTATATGTGTGTGTGTGTGTGTGTGTGTTGTGTGGGTTTTGTTGTGTATGTGTGTGGTGTGTGTGTAATGTGTGCGTGTGTGTGTGTGTTTGTTATATATTTATAATTCAATCCCAGCTATCCAGGTTTTGGTCTGGCAGACGCCGGCCTAAGTTTTTGGCAGGGGCTGGGTCCCGATATTTGAATGGACGGATGGCTTTGGGCAAAATGTGCGTGTTTGCCGTAATTGGTCCGAAAGTTTGGAGCTATAGATAATCAGAATAATCCATGGATTGGGATTTCACCGGGCACTAGATTTTTCCGTTGACCTTCCTGCAATTTAACTCTCCATGCCAAGTCACCTAGGTGGCTTGATAAGACACTGGGCGCACGCGCATTCATACTGCTGCCCAAAAGGGTTTTGTTTACATTTCCTTTTAGAAATTTAATTCAAGATTATTGAGTTATAACACAGTTCTCTGTACAGAATCAGTAAATTTTCATGAAAAGGTTCTATGAATAAGACACTGACTTTCATTTGACCTGACATTTTCGCAGTAGCGGCAGAAAAAATATATTTATTCTCCCGAACTGGTGACTGACGACTACGGTCCACGGTGCAGTGATCAAAAGTGCAGTTGTGCAATGCATGAGGCTTCGCACAGTCAACAGTGTGTGCAGGCTATTTGTGATTGTTAGTAGGAGGCCGTCCATCGGTAAACTTTGGGCCAGCCTGGGAGATGAGTGGTGTGTTGGAACTGCCCCTACAGCCGAGAGCGTAACCCTGTGGCCTACCTAGATCGTTATGTACTGATCCCTTTTTTGTTTGTTTGTACAATGGTCAACTTCCACCGCCACCATCTCCCTCTTCTGCTCTTCTGCTTCTCGCTGGCTTGGATGGGACACCCGGTATAATTCAATGAGTTTACTATCATACAGTATTTATTTTTTATTTATTTTTTACCAAACGAGGAATTTAACACAATTAGTCTTGCACTATCTCACTTTAATACAATCATGTATAATTTATATTAACTTCCCCCTGTATACCAAATGAATGTATTATCAGTTTTCTGCACTCCAACTCCACTCCACGAGATGCCAAAATTTGCTTGTTTATCTGTCTGTCTATCTGTGTTATTTATACTGCAGATATTCTGTATGATTTATATGGATTATGTATGCATATATGTAGAATATTATATATATATATAATGTATTTTGTTTATATTTGTCTTAATTTAGATTCATATGTTATATTTTATGTATTTTATATACATATATGTATGTACATATCCATTTAAATACCTACTCAAAGAGTAAAAACAGACAATTCAATTCGAGTTCAAAGCTTTTTATGACGATTTCGTGACGGTTTATGCTATTGTAGTGTAACCTTATCTAGTGTGTATTTTTTGTTCCTTAATATCCCGTACAATGTTTTTAGGATATGCAATTGCAGGAAGTGGAACCCTGAAGAACTCCTGTCGCACGAGGGATGGCAAAGGAACGGAAGACACTTGAGTTGACGCCTGGAATTTCCGGCAGGACGAACTCATGACCAAAATTCAGTGCTACACTCTTGTAGGAACCATTTGCCCTGTAAAAGTTGGCTGTGCAGTTGTAACTGGCAATGACTGCAATGGCCCAGGGGATAAAACACTTCATTGTCGTAATATCTTGTTTGACTAGCAGGTTGTATATATAAAGTATTGTGATGTGTGCACTCGGGCTCCAGTCTCTGGCTCGTCGTTTTTATATTCCAGATTGTCATGTGAAGGACGAGATAAATATGTAAATATGTTGATTCTCTCTACATACTAACAGTGATTATAGACATCCTTTCCCTTAGCGAAATACGTATACAAATTGAATAAATGTGATAGCCCATTTTCAAGTAAAATCCTGAGAACTGGATGAAATTTATTCTCGTGTGACAAACTTACATTGTTATAATAACTTTTATAATACAATGAGCGAGTCACGTTTGAATGAAACATGACAAATTATCTAATCTCTTCACTGCAGCTTTATTTGATTTTTCTTTAATCACTCAATATTATAGAATTAAACTGAATAAATTAAAAAACTGCTGATCATATCGCATTTGCAGTCGTTCCTGTAGTCTTTCATTTCTCCGATATAGAACTGAAGAATGCATTTTCTTTTTATTCACGTCGGAGTAGCTATAATCATACTTCTCGGTATGTATGTTATAAGTAGAAATTTTGAGACATCCTGACTCAGTCACCGCTGTTTTCATATTAGCGAATTAACGTAAACACGTTGGTAAGGTTTTGGATATGAAAAATCTGAGAACTGAATGATTAGTGGTAATTAACTAGGAAAATTTAACAGCAAATAGTCCTTACAACTATCTCACTTATACAATGCATGTATATTTAGGTACCTTTCTCCCTGTAAATACCAAATTGATGTGTTATCATTACTGGCACTCCGACTATGGCCAAGGAGGGCTAAATTTGCTTGAAATTTGCTTACAGAACAATTGGAGATATTTTTATTTTTGAGCTCCTCAGAAATATTTTGTACTTTTGATTTAAAAATGTTTAATGTAGTTTTTACAATAAACCTGTTGATATTCTTTGATTTTTTTATACTTTACAAAAGGATAATTAGTTGGGTGAGAAATGCTACTTAAAAGGAATGTAGGGAAGCATGGCGGATTATGCCAGAGTGGAAACTGCTCCTGGCCAATGTTTGGGTAAAGTCGGACGAAAATTGTATGCCGAGTCTAACCAAGTCTGACATTGTTTGCCGGTAGTGGACCAGTTACAACCGATTGTGAAGAACGACTCCCGGGCCAGCAAGGCTAACTTCGGACGGAGTCAGCAAGTTGGGGACAGAGTTGTTTCTGGAGTTGACCTGTACAGGATTATGAGTTTGCCGGAGCGGCCAAATAAGTCCAGAGTGGTGTTTGTGGCTGGGTAATGTTATGCATATATATATACAATTTTTATGAATTATATATTATATATAAGGCGCATATATGATATTCACAATGTATATGCATATATATAATATTGATATGGCACTGTATATGATAATATAGAGTATATACTATAATATATAGATGTATGTCACAATGTATATTGCATATTATAGTTATATATGATATTGCACATGTAATGCATATATATTATATATATATATATATATATTATATATATACAATAATAATATCTCTATATATAGATATATATTATATATATCTATATCTAATAGATATATGATATGCACATGTATATGCATATAATAGATATATGTAAATATAAATAAAACAATATATATATAAGATATATATATATATAATATATTAATATATACATGGTATGATTATGTATACATACACCTACATGTAGATATATGCATACATCCCACGTACATGTATAATATTCTATAACTATATATATAACATATACACGCGCGATATATATAGATTATATATACCCGCGCATATATTAATATTATATTTACAAAAAAAATCTACAGATACATATACAATATATGTGTATAACGTATGCATATATATACATGTAAGGTTGTAATAATCTGATATAATATATTATATAATATATTATATGTATATATATATACATATATATATATAGAATGTATATATATACATATAATATAGATGTATCTATTATATCATGTAGATGTGTGTATATATATATTTATATATATATATGTGTATAGATATAAATATCACACATATACGTGTGCATATAGATATTCTATATTATATATTTTCTATATATATGTATATAAATGTATTCTATATTTATATTCATTCTATTTATATGGTATATATATATTCATATGTATTTTTATGTATTTTTATATACATATATGTATGTATATATAAATTAAATACAAATCAGAAGAGGAAAACACTAAATTCATAATTCGAGGTTCAAAGCTATTTCCTGACGGATATTTTGCGGTTTATTCTATTATGTCGAGTAACATTACATAGTGGTTTTTTTGTTCCTAATATCCACGTACAATGTTTTAGGTATTAACGCAGGGCTGGAAGTGGAACCCTGAGACTCCTGGCGCAACGTAGGATGGGCCACCGAATGTAAGACACTTTGGATTTTGGAACGCCTGTAATTCTCGGTAGGACGAAATCGTGACCACAATTCATGCTACACTCTTGTAGGAACTCATCTTGCCTGTAAGAATTGGTCTCCAGATTGTAACTGCAATGATACATTGCAACGAGGATAAAGCACTTCATTGGTGGTAATAGTATCTTGTTACTAGAGTTGTATAATATAAAGTATTGTGATGTGCACTTCGAGCTCCCGTATCTCCAATTGATAGTCGTCTTAATTCGCAGATATGTCAAATTAAGTTATCGAGGATAAATATGTACAATTTTCTTTCTCAACTACATATTACATTGATTAAGACATCTTTCCCTTAGCGGAATGACTAATACAAATATGGTGAGATTTGAATGCCATTTTACCAGTAAAATCAGAGAACTGATGAAATGTATTCGTGTAAATTGCACATCTTTCACTTGTGAGTTATGACTTTAATACTTGCGGAAGTTACGTCTGGAATGGAACATGACAACTTAATAGAATATCCCCAGTCGCTTTACTTGATTTTCTGTTCATCTATATATTACATCTTTGAATTAAAAATAATAAAATGCTGATCAATATCCGTCATTTGCGTCGTGTTTTGTGGCTTGACTCTCCGAGATAGGAACTGAGAGAATAATTTTTTTTTTTTTATATATTCACTCGTAGTACCTATATACACTACTTCTCGGGTATGTGAGTAAGTATCTTGTGAAGACATCCTGACTCATCGGTTGTTTTATGTTTAGCGAATTGCCGTAATATGTATGGGTAGGATTTGATATAGCACAAATCTGGAGAACTGTTATTAGTGAATAATTACTCTTCTGTGCATACGTGAATAAATGACTGATCGTATAGTACCCATTAGTGAGATATCAAATAATCATATGCGTTATACAGTAAGTATATTATATGGTAGTTTTATTTTCTTATTCCTCATTCTCTGTACTACAATTAATGTACTTAAATTTCATTACACAAAGATGGGATAGAAAATTGCTGATCAATACCATATTGATTCGTTTTTCTATATCGCAGTGGTAGCTTTTCGATATATTATTAATGTATAATTATTTTTTTATCTGGTATTCATTCTTAGTGTCCATATACCATATTTCGCGTAAACCAACATGTTGTCTGAAAAGGGCTGAATAGGATCACCATTAAAAATGATCTATTTCCAAATGTTGACAATGAAGATATTTATATTAATGATGTATATATATAAATAAATATATATCTATGCATATAGGTATATATATAATTTCAATGTATGTATATCTATATATAATTACACATATCTACCGTAACCATTTGTGATGCAGCTATGAAATAATAATAATTGCATGTTTCACTTTTGCATAAATTGGACTTGTTATCATAACACCTGCCTCCTTCCTCTTCCTCTCCAACTATGATAATAGAAAACAAATGCTAAGGGTGTCGGCCCCCTACTAGTTTAATCTACCACTTCTTTTCACTTTTCACCACTTTACCTCCCCCTACCCCTTTATTCACCACTTTACTTTGTGTGGTGTCCTTGTTTTAGCTAATGACAGGAAATAGATAATTTCCTTTTCAACGCTTTTATTGTGACAATTTTTTGACGGCGCTTTTTTTTAAGCTGTAATGTTTGCGTAACATTACATTGCGTGTATGTTTTGGTTTCCTTAATATCCATGTCAATATTATTTTGATATGCAACGGCAGGAAGTGGACCCCTGAAGAACTCCTGGCGCAACGTAGGGCATGGACACAGTGAATGTAAGACACTTTGAATTGAAACGCCTGGATTCTCGGTAGGACGAAATCGTGGACCAAAATTCAATGCTACACTCTTGTAGGAACATCTTGACTGTAAGAAGTTGGCGTGCGCAAGTTTTGTCAACTGCAATGACTACACTGCCAGAGGATAAGCACTTCATTGGTGTAATATATCTTGTTTGACTAGAGTTGTATAATATAAGTATTGTTTGTGTGCCATCGGCTCCCAGTCACTCTCAATTACTAGTCGTTCTTATATTCCATATGTCAAAATGAAGTATCGAGATAAATATGTACAAGTTTCATTCTCAACTTACATAATTATACATTGATTTATAGTCATCTTTCCCTTAGCGGGATACTATCTATATGATGAAGTTGATGCACATTTACCAAGTAAATCCCTAGAGAACTGAAATGAATTTATTCGTGTTGCACAAACTTTATAATTTGAATTAATGAACTTTTATAAGACATTGCGGAAGTCACGTCTGAATCAACAATGCCAACTTAAATATCCCCAGAGCTTTACTTGATTTTGCTTTTCATGTCTATATAATTGCATTCATTGAATAAAAAAATAATAAAATGGCTGATCGTATCTCATTTGTATTCTTGGAATCTCCGATATAGAACGGAGAGAATGCATTTTTTTCTTTATTCACTTCGTAGTACCTATATACCTACTCCGGGTAGATGAAGTTATCAAGTAAGATTGTGAAGACAATCAATCCTGACCTCGCTGTGTATAGTTGCGAATTACGTAATACATCTGTTAAGATTTGATATAGCACAATCTGGAAACTGAATGATGTGATAATTACTCTTCGATATGGACACGTGAATAAATGACATCATTAGTACCACTTTAATAGGAATTATAGTTACTGAATAGAACATAACTGCTGACCATATGTAATTTGTAGTCTGTCCTTGGACCTCTCCGATATAGAAATGAGAGAATGCATATATATATATTTTTTTCACTCGTAGTAACCACATACAATAGTCCTCGGTATGTAGAGTTATTAAATAGCATTGGAAGAACATCCTGACTCATCGCTGTTTATAACAGCGAATTTAGGTAAAGTAGGTAGGATTGATATGGCAAAATCTGGAAAACTGAATGATTGTGAGTAATTACTACCATATGTAATAAGGGACTTATCATACAGTTGAGGGAGTCCACGTTTTGAGTGAACACCGTTGACAAATTATATACATGTCTCACTGTATCTTTACTTGATTTTCTTTAATCACTTCAATATTATTATATTAACTGAATAAAAAAACGCTGATACAATGCTCAATTTGCAGTCGTTCTGTAGTCTTAACCTCTCCGATTAGAGCTAAGAGAATGCATTTTTTTTCTTTTATTCCTCGTCATACATATATAATTCTTCTCGTATTGTAAAGTTATAAGTAGAATTTTTGAGACTCCGACTCATCGCTGTTTCAATATTAGCGGATTACTAAACGCGTATGCGGACGATTTGATATAGCAAATTTAGACAACTGAATGATGTAATTACGCTTCATATGCCGTGAAATAAATTACATCATATAGTAACCAAGATCGAGATATGAATAAATTATATCCGATTAATACAGTATTTTTATATTGATAAGGCAATTTTATTTTATTTTCCTCTTCTCTGTAATACCATTAATGTAATTAATTTACCATTTGATTGTCTTTCTATAATCACAGGTTAAAGCTTTTTCGATATATGATTAAGGTATAAGTATTTTTTTTCTTTTATTCATTCTTATGAATTCCTGACTCAACACTGTTTCATGAAAAGGCCGCATAGGATCACATTAAAAAATATTCTTATTCCAATGTTGACAATGAGATTTATATATTATGATGCCCTATGTGTGTATATGTATATATATAATATAAATATCTATGCATATATGTATATATATAAGTGAATGTAATATATATTGAATGTATAGATATTGAATTATATATAATTGATGTATATAATTGATGTATATATAATTGAATGTATATATAATTGAATGTATATATAATTGAATGTATATATAATTGAATGTATGTATAATTGCATGTATATATATAATTACATTTATCTATGTATATGCATATATATAATTACATTTATGTATGTATATGCATATATATAATTACACTTATACCGTAACCATGTATGAGACATATGAAATAATAATTCATGTTCACTTTTACATAAAATGAAAATAAAATAATAAAGTTGACTTGTTATCATAACACCTGCCTCCTTCCTCTTTCCTCTCCAAACGATGATAATAGAAACAAAACGCTAAGGGTGTCGCCCCCTACTATTAATCTACCACTTCTTTCACTTTCACCACTTACCTTGCCACTCCCCTCCTTTACTCACCATTTTCCTTTGTTGTTTCCTTGTTTACTAATAAACAGGAAAAACAAAAGATAAATTCGATTTCAACGCTTTATTTTGACAATGTTGTGACGGCGTTTTAAGCTGTATGTTGAGTAACATTACATTGCGTGTATTTTTTTTTCCTTAATATCCATGTACAATATTTTTCGGATAAGCAAGGGCAGGAAGTGGAACCTTGAAGAACTCCTGGCGCAGCGTAGGGAT
This sequence comes from Penaeus monodon, assembly GCF_015228065.2. Lineage (NCBI taxonomy): Eukaryota > Metazoa > Arthropoda > Malacostraca > Decapoda > Penaeidae > Penaeus > Penaeus monodon. The sequence continues at coordinate 9,890,899 of NC_051398.1, read as the reverse complement.
GGGCACAGGAATAGAAGACACTTGGAGTTGAACGCCTGGAATTCTCGGTAGGACGAAATCATGACCAAAATTCAATGCTACACTCTTGTAGGAACCATCTTGCCTGTAGGAAGTTGGTTGTGCAGTTGTAACTGCAATGACTGCAACTGCCAGGAGGATAATGCACTTCATTGTGGTAAATGATACCCTGCTTGACTAGAGGTCGTATAACATATGGTATTGCTGGTATCGTACTCTTGTGTAACTCGGGTTCCCAGTCTCTCAATTGCTAGTCGTTGATAGATTGCTGCCAATCGGGTTTTGTTTACATTTCCTTTTAGAATTAATTCAAGATTATTTGAGGTAATAAACGTTCTCTGTACGGAAAACAGCAAATTTTCATGAAGGGCCTATGAAATAAGACACTGACTCTCATTTTCGCCAGTAGCAGCAAAATTTTTTTTTCTACCGAACTGGTGACTGACTACTATTTGTGATGTTAGTATGAGGCGTCCATCGGTAAACTTTGGGCCAGCCTGCGAAGATGAGTGGTGTGTTGGAATCTGCTTACAGCCTAGAGCCTTAACCCTGTAGGCCTACCTAGCTCGTTTTTTATTTGTTTGTGCAATGTTCAACCTCCACCGCCACCACCTCCCTCTTCTGCTCTGCTGGCTCTCGCTGGGATTGGGAGGAGACACCCGGTATAAATCAGTGAGTTGTACAATCAATACATAACTTGACAATGTATTTATTTTTATTTTTTTAACCAAACTTTATTATTATTTATTATATTATTATTTTATTTTTTTAACCAAACTAGGACTTTAACCACAATAAGTCTTGTAACTATCTCACTTTATACAATCATGTATATTTAGGTAACCCCCCTGTATACCAAATTGATGTATTATCAGTTACTGCACTCCAACTCCACTCCACGAGAAGCCAAATTTGATTGTTGATCTGTCTGTCTTATATGTGTATATTTATATGCCATATATTCATGTATGTATATGTATATGGATATAAATGTATTTATATTTATATTTGTACTTATTTATATTCATATGTATATTTATGTATTTATGTATTTTATTTTATATGTAAGTCTACATATGTATGTACATATACATTTAATACACAGCCAGAAGAGGAAAAACACAAATTCATAATTCGAGTTCAAAGCTTTATTCTGACGATATTGTGACGGTTTATGCTATATGTAGTGTAACATTACATAGTGAATTGTTCAGAGCAGGACTGTCTGAGGCAACACTTTTCCCTCCATGCTCGGGGCTTCAGCAAAGACCAATAAAACCTTACCCATATCAATTTGGTAAGACAACCTACAGCCTATTTAATGATAAATTGCCAGGGGAAATGCAAACTATACATACTAAAATTGCTGGTGTTTTATTTGCCCTTTCTGGAGTGCAAATTGCAGATACTACACCATTGCTATAACACAATTTAGTAGACTTTAATAAGTCATTGTTGGCCTTCGATTTCCTTTCAGCAAATTATCTAATATACCAAATAATTGGTGATTTATCTACAAATGCCACATTTGCACATACTGACATGTTTGATGCCAGTAGATTTTAGCCCTCAGAAACCAACCATAAAAATGCTATTGCCAGTAATAATTACTGTGATATGCCATGGTCTCTATGAGTTCAGGTAAACGGGTAACAAACCTTCCAATATCCACATATTTTGAGAGGATAGACTATATATCTATGTTGTTCATTGGTATCGATTTCATCATATCAGAAATGCACACCAAATTACCTAATTTAGATTACCTAATAGTGTTATTTCATGCGTTCTGTATGGCCATTCCCTTTTGTCATTTTTGTTTTTTCTTTGTTTGTTATTACCTGTTTTATTTTCCTCGTCTCTCAAGCAACTCCACCCTAGCCCATTAACCCATTACATTTAAACAGAATCACCGTAAGTAAATAATGTTCTTCAGTGTGATGGTAATCACGGAATCATGTAAATTTTTAGATTTTAATTCTATAAGTTCCTTAATACCTTACGAAAATAAGGGGTTTTGGGGCAGCCCTACCTTAATTTAAAATTTGATTTTTTGACTATTCTAGTCTGAATTCACTAATACGCCGAAAAATGAGTTCATACATTTGTGGGTCAGCTCCAGAGTCTTATCCTGTAGTACCATGCTGTTCTAATTATAATTGCCAAGGAATTTAAGGAATTTTAAATTAATATATTAATATATATATATATATATTTTATAATATATATAATATTATATATATATATATATATATATATATGTGTGTTTTGTGGTGTGTGTGTGGTGTATACATGTATGTTTTGTATACTATATATATACATACATATATAAATGTATATAATATATTATATATATATATATTATAATTTTAATATATATATATATATATATATATATCTGTGTATTTATGTGTATTTTTGTATGTATTATATTTGTATGTATTTTATTTATATATATTTATCTTTATCTATATGTATATTTATATTGTAGTATTTTATATATACTTAACTTTTATAGGTATATTTGTATGCATTTTATGATATATTTTATATTTGTATGGATTTATATGTATATATAAGTATATTTAAATATATATTTTATATGATATATAAGTATATCTAAATATATATTTATATGTATATATATGTATATTAATATGTATAAATGTGCATATTTATACGCACATATGCATTGTATATATGTATATACAAATAAGTATGCATATGCATATATTTTATATACATGTATTTTGTATATTTTACATATATGATATTTTATATATATTGATATCTATATTTATTTTTGGCATTTATTTGTAAGGGTATATGTATATACATTAGTATATAAATTTGTATTTATATTTGTATTTTTCCATATGTATATTTATATGATCACTTATATACATGTATGTACGGCTATTAATATGTATATATGTCTATATGTATGTATGTATACATTTAAATACACAACCAAAGAGGAATAACAAAAAAAAAATCATAATTCGAGTTAAAAAGCTTTATTCTGACGATATTGTGACGTTTTATTGGGGTTTTTTTTGTTCCTTAATATCCACGTACAATAGTTTTCGGATATGCCAAAAAATATTGTACGGATATTCCCTGTTCTACTAATAGAACAGGGAAAACTAAAGATAATTCGATTTCAACGCTTTATTTTGACAATGTTGTGACGGCGTTTTAAGCTGTATGTTGCGAAACATTACATTGCGTGTATTTTTGTTCCTTAATATCCATGTACAATATTTTCGGATATGTAAGGGCAGGAAATGGGACCCTGAAGAACTCTTGGCGTAACGTAGGGATGGGCAGCGGAATGGAAGACACTTGAAGTTGAACGCCTGGAATTCTTGGTAGGGCGAAATCGTGACCAAAATTCAATGCTACACTCTTGTGGGAAACCCCATCTTGCCTGTAAGACGTTGGTTGTGCAGTTGTAACTGCAATGACTGCAATTGCCAGAAGGATAAAGCACTTCATTGTCGTAATATCTTGTTTGACTTGTTTGCTTGCTTGAGATTTGCGAAGTTCTGGTTTTCGCCCGGCCTTTCACTTTTTGGCCCGGCCTTGTTTGACTAAGGTTGTATAATATAAAGTATTGTGATGTGCGTACTGGGGCTCCCAGCCCTCTCAATTGCTAGTCATGGGAAGGGACTAGGATAAATATGTACAAGTTTATTCTCAACTACAAAATTACATTCTCCGATATAGAACTGAGAGAATGCTTTTTTTTTCTTTTATTCACTCGTAGAAAGCTATATACAATACTTCTCGGGTATGTAATGTTATTAAGCAGAATTTTGAAGACATCCTGACTCACCGCTGTTTCATATTAGCGATTACGTAACACGTATGGTAAGGTTTGATATAGCAAAATCTGGAGACTGAATGATTAGTGTTAATTAACTAGGACTTTAACAGCAATAGTCTTACAACTACTCACTTTATACAATCATGTATATTTAGGTAACTTCTCCCTGTATACCAAATTGATGTGTTATCAGTTATTACACTCCAACTATGGCCACGAGGGGCTAAATTTGCTTGAAAATTTGCTTACAGAACAATTGGATATTTTTTATTTTTGAGCTCCTCAGAAATATTTTTGTACTTTGATTTAAAGATGTTAATGTAGTTTTTACAATAAAACTGTTGATTTCTTACGATTTTTATTTTTTCATACTTTACAAAGGAATAATTATTTTGGGTGAAAAATGCTACTTAAAAGGATGTAGGGAAGCATGGTGGATTATGCCGGAGTGGAAACTGCTCCGGGCCAATGTTGGGTATATTTTCGGACGAAAATTGTATGCCAGAATCAAAACAGAGTCTGACATTGTTTGCCGGGAGTGGACCGGAGTACAACCGTGAGCAAGACGCCCCCGGGCCAGGGGAGGCTAACTTCGGACCGAGGTCAGCCAGAGTTGGGACGATTTTGTTTCTGGATTTGGGAAACCTGTACAGGATTAGGAGTTTGCCGGAGCTGGCCCAAATAAAGTCCAGAGTGGTGTTGGTGGCTGGGTATTTATGCATATATATATACAATATTTATATATATGTATATATTATATATATATGTGCGTATATATAGGTTTATGCACACACACACGCACACACACACCACACACACACACACCACACACACACACCACACACACACACATATATATAATATATATATATACTTAAAATATATAGATATATGAATATATAGTATATATATAAGCATATATATAGATATATTAATATATTTATATATTATATATATATATATATATATATATATTTTAATATATATATATATTATATGTACACACACACACACAAACAAATAGATATGTAAATATATATAAACATATATTTATATAAATATATACATGTATGATATATGTATAAAATACATATACATGTATGATATATGCATACATACGCACTACATGTATATATATCTGTATCTATATATATACACACGCGCAATATATATTATATAATAATATATATATATAATATATATATATATATATATATGTATTATATATTTTACATATACATATATATATATACATATACATATATATATATATATATACATATATATGTGTATACGTATGTATATATACCACACACCCCATGTATGTTTGTGTATACGCACATACACACAACACACACACACACACACACACCAAAACACACACACATATATAAAATATATATATATATATATATAAAATTATATATACATATATAAAATGTATATGTGTGTATATATATATTTATATATATGTGTGTGTGTATAGATACACACATATATGTGTCCTATATATGTATATATATACTTTTTTTGTATGTATATTTATATTTATGTATTTTATATGCATTTATATGTATATATGTGCTTTGTATGTTTTATATGCATATAATGCATATTTCTATGTACATATATGTATATTCATTTTCATGTATAAGTATATCTGCATATTTATATGCATTATTTATGTATGTATATGTATATGCATAATGTATGCTATATGTATATATTTTTATATATGTAATAAAAATGAAATTTAAATTTATATTTGTACTTATTTATATGTATTTTATATTCATATGTATATTAATGTATTTTTATATACATATGTATTTCTATATTTGTATATTCTTTTAAAATACACAACCAAAAGGGGAAAAAACAAAAATTCTTAATTCGAGTTCAAAGCTTTATTCTGACGATATTGTGACGGTTTATGCTATATGTAGAGTAACATTAATAGTGTGTATTTTTTTTTCCTTAATATCCACGTACAATATTTTTCGGATATGTAAGGGCAGGAAGTGGAACCCTGAAGAACTCCTGTCGCAACGTAGGGATGGAAACAGGAATGGAAGACACTTGGAGTTGAACGCCTGGAATTCTCGGCAAGACGAAATCATGGCCAAAATTCAATGCTACACTCTTGTAGGAACCATCTTGCCTGTAAGACGTTTGTTGGGGCAGTTGTAACTGCAATGACTGCAATTGCCAGGAGGATAAAGCACTTCATTGTCGTAATATCTTGTTTGACTAGGGTTGTATAATTAAAGTATTGTGACGTGTGCACTCGGGCTCCCAGTCTCTCAATTGCTAGTCGTTCTTATATTCCAGATATGTAAGTGAAGGGACGAGGTAAATTATGTACAAGTTTATTCTCATCTACATAATTACATTGAAATAGACATCTTTCCCTAGCGAAATACGTATACAAGTATGGTAAGATTTGATGCACATTTCCAAGTAGAATCTGCAGAACTGGAATGAAATTTATCTTTGTGTAGACAAACTTTACACATGTGAATTAATGACTTTTATAATGTAATGAGTGAGTCACGTGTTAAAGAAACAATAACATTATATATCTCACTATAGGGTTTACTTATTTTCCCTTATTCACTTCAATATAATTATGTTAACTGAATAAAAAATAAAAAATGCTGACCAATATGAAATTTTTAGTCGTTCTTGGACTTTTCCGAATACAATGAGAGAATGCATATATATATATTTTTTTTCACTCGTAGTAACCATATACAATACTCCTCGGTATAAAGAGTTTCAAATAATTGTGAAGACATCCTGACTCATCGCTGTTTATAACAGCGAATTACGTAAATTATGGGAAGATTTGATTTTGTAAAATCGGAAAACTGAAAGATTAGTGAGTAATTACTCTTCATACGCCCATGTGAATAAAGGACTTATCATACAGTGAGGGAGTCACGATGAGTGAAAACCCTGATAAATTATATAAAGTCTCACTGTAGCTTTACTTGATTTTCTTTAATCACTCCAATATTATTATATTAGTGAATAAAAATAAAAACCTGCTGATCATATCTCATTTGCAGTCGTTCTGTAGTCTTGGACTCTCCGATATAGAGCTGAGAGAATGCGTTTTTTTTTTTATTCACTCGTAATACCTATATAAATACTTCTCGTATATGTAAAATTCATAAGTAGAATTTTGAAGACATCCTGACTCATCGCTGTTTTTATATTAGCGGATTACGTAAACGCGTATGGTAAGATTTGATATAGCAAAATCTAGAGAACTGAATGATGTAATTACTCCCTTTATATGCACGCGTGAATAAATGACATCATATAGTAACCCAAAAGCGAGATATGAAATAATTATATCCTGTTATACAGTATTGTTATATTGATAAGGCAATTTCTTTTCTTTCCTCATTCTCTGTAAAAATACAATTAATGTAATTAAATTCATTAAACGAAGACGGATAGAAAATTGCTGATCAATAACCATATTGAAATTTTTCTTTCTATAATCACAGTTTTAAAACTTTTCGATATATGATTAAATGTATAAAGTATTTTTTTCTTTTTATTATTCTTAGTGGAATTCCTGACTCAACGCTGTTATATGAAAGGCCGCATAGGATCACATTAAAAATTATCTTATTCCAAAATGTTGACAATGAGATATTTATATTAAGGATGCCAAAAGTATAGTATTATATAGATAACATATCTAGCATATATGTATATATATATAATTGAATGATATATAATTGAATGTATATATAATTGATGTATGTATAATTGAATGTATGTAAAAATTGAATGTATGTATATTTAATGTATTATAATTTTCATGTATATAATAATTACATTTATGTATGTATATGCATATATATAATTACATTTTTTGTATGATATGCATATATATAATTGATTTATGTATGTATATGCATATATATAATTACACTTATCATACCGTAACCATGTTTGAGACATATGAAATATAAATTTATGTTCACTTTTGCATTTAAAAAAAAAAATAAATAATAAAGTTGACTTGTTATCATAACACCTGCCTCTCCAAACGAGATAATAGAAACAAAACGCTAAGGGTGAGCACCTACTATTTAAACTACCACTTCTTTCACTTTCACCACTTACCTTCCCACTCCCCGCCTTTATTCACCACTTTCTTTGTTGTTTCCTTGTTTACTAATAGAACCGGAAAAACAAAAAATAATTTGATTTCAGCGCTTTACTTTGACAATGTTGTGACGGCGTTTTTAAGCTGCATGTTGAGTAACATTACTTGCGTGTATTTTTGTTTTTCCCTTTAAAATCCATGTACAATATTTTTTTGGATAAGCAGGGGAGGAAGTGGAACCTTGAAGAACTCCTGGGGCAACGTAGGGATGGGCACAGGAATGGAAGACACTTGGAGTTGAACCCCCTGGAATTCTCGGGAGGACGAAATCATGGCCGAAAATTTAATGCTACCTCTTGTAGGAACCATCTTGCCTGTAAGAAGGGTTTGGGTTTTGCAGTTTTTAACTGCAATGACTGCAACTGCCAGGAGGATAATGTACTTCATTGTGGTAATGATATCCTGCTTGACTTGCTTGCTTGAGATTTGCGAAGTTCTGGCTTCGCCCGGGCCTTTCACTTATGGCAAACCTGCTTGACTAGAGGTCGTATAATATAAGGATTGCTGGTATCGTACTCTGTGTGCACTCGGGTTCCCAGGGCTCTCAATTGCTAGTCGTTTTTATATTCCAGATATGTCAAGAGAACGTTTTGTCCTATTTGTTTTTTAAAGCAACTACCGCAATTAATTACATAATTAAGTGAAGAATTAGAGATTGTTGATTAGTAATAATTTATCTAATTTATCTTTATACATATCCTATTTAGGTTTTCGAAATATATATATTTTTAAAGCCATAGTATCCACCATTCATTATTCTGCGATATATAAAAAACACGGAGTGAACTCTGAAACATGGTTTGATCACATGTATTAAAATTGTTTTATTCCATAATGTAATTTACCAAGAATAAGACATTAGATATGTACAAGCTCTTTATTAAGAACAGCATTATCCTTATTTCTGCAATTGGAAAGGGAAAAGAACAAGATTCTAGACCTGATTTTACTTGTCCCAAAAATTTGCTTTTAAAAATGAAGCTTCCGATAAAGGCTCTGTATCTCTAATTAGACTCCCAAATCTTGCTCAGACAACGCCGACAGCATCTTTTCACCTTTAAACGCACGATTTCTGATCAGCTATGTGATTCAGTTCATAAATCTGCAAAATTCTCTGACTTGGTTAATTAAGAAAGGTGTCTAGTCATCCAGTATTGGTAGAGATTGGGGTATTAAAATTACATAATAATCGAGGGGCAATTCGCGGGAAACTCAAATTCTATGAAAAAGAATTTAAATTAATATTTGAAAAATAACATGGTAATTTTCTATGCATCTTCGCTTTAAAGAAATAAATTACATTAGTTGCATTACAGAGAATGAGGAATAGCAAAGCTACAATACTGTTTAAATTTGGGTATAAATTTAAATTTTATATTTGCCTTCACAACTGGTGAAAGACCTGTGTAAGGTAACGTCAGGAGGGAGAAGACATGGCGTAAAGGATCTAGAACCGAGCTTTGCGTCCTCGGTTCTTGAGTTCTTTATTAACTGACTTTAACAAATGACACGTTGTGTGAAGGAAAATTATATATATCCTTGTATATTTATATAATTCCTTGTATATTATAATTCCTTGTATATTATATATAATTCCTTGTATATTATATATAATTCCTTGTATATTAATATAATTCCTTGTATACTTAGCAAAGTCTCGCAAATGCTATGTACGAAAGCATCAGTTGAAACCTTCGGTGTGGAAAGACCACCACCTGAAGACCGGATGACTGATAGCTTGAATGTTCTTGAACCTCTTATGATTGCCAAAAGGGAGGGACATACAATATATGAAAAGACCTACACGCAATACTCACGGCACTCAGATAAGCGCAGACTAAACTACAGAAAGTCACCAATCCCGTGCCTCAGGTAGAACAACTGCGATGATATCCGAAAGGCTTCAGATGAAGGAAACTCAAAAAGATGTGCTGACCCTGAACAAAGCCGTAGGACCCAAAGTGAAAAAAGGGTTTTTCCCACTTAAGTCAGCTGATAGGACTCTCATCTGCATAGCAGATGGCAAATGGGATTGAACATTACTCAGAACTCTATGGCGAACCAAGAATAATCAGTAATGCAGCTTTAGCCTCTACACCCAACTTTGAATAAAGACTGAACTTGATGATGGACCAACCCTGCAGTAAGTGCAGAGTGCTTTAACTAAAGCACACGTTTGAAGGGAAAGCCCTAGGAAACGATGGCATCCCAGTTGGTCTCCTGAAATGTGATCACTGCCTGCTGCCACACATGTACCTTCTATGCAAATGCTGGCGAAGAGCTTTTCCACCTGATATGTGTTTTTCACTATCCCTATAATGCATTTACCAGTGAAACAAAACACTCGCCAGATTATGGAAATATGTTAATAATTCTATGTACAATTAGAAAATGGATATATACGGAAAAATAAAAATAAAAGAGTATTTTACGTGGAATTATATATAGTATAACAGCAAGCAGTAATATCATTCCTTCGTCTCCCCATACCAGAGAAATGTGAACGATGTAACTCATTTCTTCCCCTAACTTTATCTATAGGCAAGCACCTCATCATGCACAATGGGAAAACAAGGAAAAGAACAATGCTTTCAATTCCTATCAGACTTTTTTTTTTGCAACATCGTTGTTAACGCTGAATCAGTCACTTGAAATGATTTGAGTAAGTACTCATTGACACTGTTATGCTATATATGCCCATATCAATTTCATCTCGTGATTATGAAACCCGATACTGGGTGATTTGGTGCTATCCTTGGTTAGTCATGGAAATGGGATATGTAGGGATTTAAGAGCAATCTATGCATTCGTTTAATTATATTGAAAATATTATCGAAAACCTAAATTTTGATTATGGTATTAATCAACAATTCACTTGATAATTTTTTCTGCATTATAAATCACGAAAAAAAAAAAAAAAATACGTGAGATACTCTATAAAATTTAAAATTATTGACTTCAAATTTGGCTAATTGCCAGTTTCTATAGTCTGATAAAAGTCATTCACTCACATGTGTAAAGCATTTGGGGTATGAAATGAATTATTAATGAATCTGAATAATACTAACGCCTGTCTATGCAATTAGCTAAGAGTAAGAGATATAAATCTTTATTAAACGCAAATAAGTAGCATAGGATGAACTCATGTTTATCTTCATTCCCTCACATTCTGTTGCATCGCCCTCACCGTCCAAATGCTCGTCCTCATCTCGGTCAGCGTCTGCCACGTTCTCATCGCCGCTACTGGGGCTAACGTCATCTTCTTTTTCACCATGGCCCCAGGAGTAGCTTCCTGGCCCATGGTGACGCCACAGCCGGTGCGCCAAGTCCTCGAGGAAGTCAGGCAACGGCCCCACACCAACCAACTCCTCGCTCCCCGACGACTCTTCTGGATGCTCCACTTCCTCATATGTGCCCAGCTTTGCACCAGCTGGCACCTTCTGGCTTTATCGGAGAAGTTAGCTACCAACACTGTAACTAACCCCTCCCCTGGTCCAACAAGGCTCCGCCCAACCGCTACGCCATCAGCTAGCTGCAGGTTTTGGATGGGCTCCACGAGGCCCTCTACTCCACGCATCACTCTTGACAGTCGACACCGGATTCTAGACTCTGTCCTGGGGGCAAGGTGCAGTCGCTCAGCATCAGAATCCGTCCGTTTGAGAGGACGTGTTCTCCGCTCCCTCCGACACCGACTACGTCTGTGCCCTACCTCTCCGCAGCCCCAACACAAGCCTTGGAAAGTGCTCGGGCTCACCTTCCTCAATGCTACCTTCTCCACTTTAGCCTTCTGGCCCGGAAGTCAAGGCGGGGCTGAGCAGCTGGCCCTAGGCCACTGGTTGTCTTCAGGAAGGCCTCGAACTCCAAGGCCCTCGCCAACGCCACCTGCAGGTCCTCAGCGTGTGCCTGTAGATTTGCAGCTGCTGGTCCTGCAAAGCGTCAACAAAAAAATCGCGATCCAGGACCACGATCATCTCTTCCGCAGCCGCAGGGTACGACCTCCTTACCAGCACCTCCACATCCTGCGCCAGCTGGGACAGTGTCTCGCCACGCTCACGAGTCCGCTTCTTCAAGCGTGCCCGATATACCTCGGCCTGGTGGTGGTGCCCGAAACGGCTTCTCAAAGCCTCCGCCACGCTGGTGTAAGAGGCCTGTTGGGATGCCGGCAGATGCCCTAATACTTCCACCGTGGGGCCCCTTAGCGCTGTTACCAGCTGCAGGGCCTTCTCTTCCGGGCTCCAGCCCTGGGCAGATGCCAGCATTTCAAATTGGGCGACATATGCCTCCCAGGCCACCTTCCCGTTGTACTCAGCTGGCTTACGCTTCACAGAATGTCTGGAGGTCGAGGGGCTGCGGGGTGGAGAACGCGTGCCGTGAACTAACACGCCCGGGGGGGAGGAAGGGGGTGAGGGAGGAAACGAGGCGGGTTGACCGGGTCTGAGTTTGCCGCCACCTATACCCAAGGGAGTGGTTCCGATGGGTCCCCAGCCCCCAGACACTCTGGTATCTGTTGCCAGAACCTCGTCTGTCTTCTCTGCTTGCAACGTTACTACCTCGTGACGCCACCTTTCCTCTTTCACTTCCTCCCTCAGGCCCTGAACCTCGCCCTTCAGAGTCTGCACCTCCTCCATCAGTTCACTCTTCACGCTGTTGCAGGCCTTGTCGGTGTACTGCTGAGTTTCCATCTTCACAGATGCAAGATTGCTCTATAGCACCTCAACATGTCGGCAGAACTGTTCCTCTGCCTTCCTTGCCTGCATCTCGACGAGATGGTGCGCCTGCTCGTGTGCCCTCTGTGCCTGCTCTTCTGCCCTTTGTGCCATTTCCTCCCTCATACCGGCCAGCATGGCAGTGATCAGGTCCATCTGGCTCGGCTTCACCTCACTCGTGCCTGCCTCAGTCATAGCCTCCTCACCCTCATGGCTGCCGCCATCTTTGGGCGACATGATAAATCGGCGCGTCTCACTGATCAAATATCACAAATCCCACTCCTGACACCATTTGTTACGCCGGCCGCCTCGTCTCTCTGCCACCAACACAAGGCAGGCTAGGCAGACGGCGTGCTATCCACAGGGTCGTGAACACTGAACAGCTCCAAGAGGCACCGAGCACCATAGCGTCCCCAGAACACCACGAGGGGAAACGCCACCTGGAGAGGCAGGGCATGAAATAAACACAAAATGACAGTCTTTCCTTTATTTACAGAAGTTATTTACCCGTACACTTTTCTATAGGCACAATACAGGGGGGAAAACAACATGTCACACTGCACTATATAGCTTATAACAGGGCAACACAAAGTTTATCAGGTCACCAGGGTACACATGAAGTCTTCACAGGAGCAGCACCCAACTCTGTCTCTCTCTTGGCTTGTTCCTCCGCTCCTACGCTCACAGCCAGTTGCATCATGTTTGCCCAGGTCCCTTCATGTTAACACATGCCCAGATCATCCTTTTCATGTTAACACATGTTTCGCACAGAGACAAAGACCCACTGGCGTAGAAATATATAGTATATATGTATATGTGTATATATGTATGTATATATATATATATATATATATATATATATATATATATATATATATATATACATACACATATGTATATATATAATGTACACACCACACACACACACACACACACACACAAAGAAACCTATATATGTATTTATATATATACATATATATGTGCATACATATATATAAATAAATATACATACACACACACACACACACACACATATATATATATATATAAATATATATATATATATTATATTATATATATATATATATATGCATATATATGTGTGTGTGTGTGTGTGTGTGTGTCGGTGTGTGTGTGTATGTGTGTGTGTGTGTGTATGTTGCGTGTGTGTGTGTGTTTGTATATATTTATATATACATACCCAGCTATCCAGGTTTTGGTCTGGCAGACTCCGGCCTAAGTTGGGCCAGGGCTGGTCCGATATTTGAATGGACGGATGGCTTTTGGCAAAATGTGCCGTAGTTTGCCGTAATTGGTCCGAAGTTGGAGCTATAGATAATGCAGAATAATCCTATGAGTGGGATTTCACCGCACATAGATTTTTCCGTTGAACTTCCTGCAATTTACTCTACCATGCCAAGTCACCTAGGGCTTGATAAAGAACAACTGGTGCGCACGCGCATTCCATACTGCTGCCAAACGGGTTTGTTTACATTTCCTTTTAGAAATTAATTCAAGATTATTTGAGTTATCAACACAGTTCTCTGTACAGAAACAGTAAATTTTCATGAAGGGTCTATGAAATAAGACACTGACTTTCATTTTCGCTAGTAGCAGCAGAAAATATATATTTATTCTCCCGAACTGGTGACTGACTACTACGGTCACGGTGCAATGATCAAAAGTGCAGTTGTGCAATGCATGAGGCATTCGCACAGTCAACAGTGTGTGTAGGCTATTTGTGATGTTAGTAGGAGGCGTTTTTCGGTAAACTTTGGGCCAGCCTGGGAAGATGAGTGGTGTGTTGGAATCTGCCTACAGCCTAGAGCCTTAACCCTGTAGGCCTACCTAGCTCGTTCTGTGCTGAGCCCTTTTTATTTGTTTGTGCAATGTTCAACCTCCACCGCCACCACCTCCCTCTTCTGCTCTGCTGGCTCTCGCTGGGCTTGGGATGGGGACCCCCGGTATAATTCAATGAGTTGTACTATCAATAGGTATTTATTTATTTATTTATTTTTAACCAGACTAGGACTTTAACCACAATTAGTCTTGCAACTATCTCACTTTATACAATCATGTATATTTAGATAACTTCCCCCTGTATACCAAAATGATGTATTATCAGTTACTGCACTCCAACTCCACTCCACGAGGGGCCCAAAATTTTGCTTGTTGATCTGTCTGTCATATATGTGTATATTTATATGCATATATTCATGTATGTATATGTATATGGATATATGTATGCATATATGTATATATTATATATATATATAAATGTATTTATATTTATATTTGTACTTATTTATATTCATATGTATATTTATGTATTTTATATACATATATGTATGTACATATACATTTAAATACATACCAGAAGAGGAAAAACACAAATTCATAATTCGAGTTCAAAGCTTTTTTATGACGATATCGTGACGGTTTATGCTATATGTAGTGTAACATTACATAGTGTGCATTTTTTGTTCCTTAATATCCACGTACAATATTTTTAGGATATGCAATTGCAGGAAGTGGAACCCTGAAGAACTCCTGTCGCAACGTAGGGATGGGCAAAGGAACGGAAGACACTTGAAGTTGAACGCCTGGAATTTTCGGCAGGACGAAATCATGACCAAAATTCAGTGCTACACTCTTGTAGGAACCATCTTGCCTGTAAGAAGTTGGCTGTGCAGTTGTAACTGCAATGACTGCAATTGCCAGGAGGATAAAACACTTCATTGTCGTAATATCTTGTTTGACTAGAGGTTGTATAATATAAAGTATTGTGATGTGTGCACTCGGGCTCCCAGTCTCTTGGCTAGTCGTTTTTATATTCCAGATATGTCATGTGAAGGGGAAAGAGGATAAATATGTAAATATGTTTATTCTCATCTACATAATAACATTGATTATAGACATCTTTCCCTTAGCGAATACGTATACAAATATGATAAAATTTGATGCACATTTTCCAAGTAAAATCCCGAGAACTGGATGAAATTATTCTCGTGTGCACAAACTTTACACTTGTGAGTTAATAACTTTTATAATACAATGAGTGAGTCACGTTTGAATGAAACAATGACAAATTATATAATATCTCACTGTAGCTTTATTTGATTTTCTTTTATTTTATTTCTTATATTATTATATTAACTGAATAAAAATTAAAAACTGCTGATCAATATCTCATTTGCAGTCGTTCTGTAGTCTTGGATTCTCCGATATAGAACTGAGAGAAAGCATTTTTTTTCTTTTACTCACTCGTAGTAGCAATATACAATACTTCTCGGGTATGTTATGTTATTAAATAGAAATTTGAAGACCCTGACTCAGCGCTGTTTCATATTAGCGAATTACGTAAACACGTATGGTAAGGTTTGATATAGCAAAATCTGGAGAACTGAATGATTAGTGTGTAATTAACTAGGACTTAACAGCAAATAGTCTTACAACTATCTCACTTTATACAATCATGTATATTTAGGTAACTTCTCCCTGTATACCAATTGATGTGTTATCAGTTACTGCACTCCAACTATGGCCAAGAGGGGCTAAATTTGCTTGAAAATTTGCTTACAGAACAATTGGATATTTTTATTTTTGAGCTCCTCAGAAATATTTTGTACTTTGATTTAAAAATGTTAATGTAGTTTTACAATACAACTGTTGATTTCTTATGATTTTTTTTTTTTTTATACTTTACAAAGGAATAATTAGTTTGGTGAGAAATGCTACTTAAAAGGATGTAGGGAAGCATGGCGGATTATGCCAGAGTGGAAACTGCTCCCGGGCCAATGTTGGGTAAAGTTCGGACGAAAATTGTATGCCAGAGTCTAACCAGAGTCTGACATTGTTTGCCGGAGTGGACCGGAGTACAACCGATGTGCAAGACGACTCCGGGCAGCAGAGGCTAACTTCGGACCGGAGTCAGCCAGAGTTGGGACAGAGTTTGTTTCTGGAGTTGGACCTGTACAGGATTAGGAGTTTGCCGAGCTGGCCCAAATAAGGTCCAGAGTGGTGTTGGTGGCTGGGTATTTATGCATATATATATACATATTTATATGAATATATATATTATATATATGTGCGCATATATATGATATGCACATGTATATGCATATATATATTATATATGATATGCACATGTATATGCATATATATAGATATATGAATATATATTATATATATGTACAACACAAACAAATATATATATATACATGTATATATATCTATAACTATATATATACATATACACGCGAAATTTATATATAATATATATATATATATATATATATATATAATAAAATATATATATATACACGCGCATATATATATATATATATACTATACTTTACTATCTATATATGTGTATACGTATGCATATATATACATGTAAGTTTGTATATATATATATTTTTATAATATTATATATATATTATATGTATATATTATATACATATATATATTATATTGTATATATATCCCATATATATATTATGTTTATATATATATATCAAGGGTTATGTGTGTATATATATATTTATATATATATGTGTTTTATATTATAAATACACACATAACGTGTGCATATATATATTATATATATATATATATTTTATTCTATATATATGTATATAAAAGTATTATATTTATATTCATTCTTATTTATATGTATATATATATTCATATGTATATATTTATGTATTTTTATATACATATATGTATGTATATATTAAATTTAAATACAAACCAGAAGAGGAAAAACACTAATTCATAATTCGAGGTCAAAGCTATATTCTGACGATATTGTGAGGGTTTATTCTATATGTAGAGTAACATTACATAGTGTGTATTTTTGTTCCTTAATATCCACGTAAAATATTTTTAGGATACGCAAGGGCTGGAAGTGGAACCCTGAAGAACTCCGGGCGAAACGTAGGATGGGCACAGGAATGGAAGACATTTGGAGTTGAACGCCTGGAATTCTCGGTAGGACAAAATCGTGACCAAAATTCAATGCTACACTCTTGTAGGAACCATCTTGCTGTAAGAAGTTGGCTGCGCAGTTGTAACTGCAATGACTACAATTGCAAGGAGGATAAAGCACTTCATTGTGGAAATAATATCTTGTTTGACTAAAGGTTGTAGAATATAAAGTATTGTATGTGTGCACTCGAGTCCCAGTCTCTCAATTGCTAGTCGTTCTTATATTCCAGATATGTCAAATGAAGTATCGAGGATAAATATGTACAAGTTTATTCTCAACTACATAATTACATTGATTATAGACATCTTTCCCTTAGCGGAATACGTATACAAATATGGTGAGATTTGATGCACATTTACCAAAGTAAAATCTAGAGAACTGAATGAAATGTATTCGTGTATGCACAATCTTTACATTGTGGTTAATGACTTATAATACCTTGGCGGAAGTTACGTCTGAATGAAACAATGACAACTTATAGAATATCCCACAGTAGCTTTACTTGATTTTCTTTTTCATGTCTATATAATTACATTCTTTAAATTTAAAAAATAAAAAAATGCTGATCAATATCTCATTTGCAGTCGTTTTGTAGTCTTGGACTCTCCGATATAGAACTGAGAGAATACATTTTTTTTTTTTTTATTCACTCGTAGTACCTATATACACTACTTCTGGGTATGTAAATTTAAAGTATAATTGTGAAGACATCCTGACTCATCGTTGTTTTATGTTAGCGAATTGCGAAAATATGTATGGTAAGATTTGATATAGCACAATCGGAGAACTGAATGATTAGTAAATAATTACTCCTTCTGTGCATAGTGAATAAATGACTGATCATATAGTAACCAAGAGTGAGATATGAAATAAATCATATGCAGTTATACAGTATATATTGATATGGTAGTTTTATTTTCTTTTCCATTCTCTGTAATACAATTAATGTAATTAATTCATTAAACAAAGATGGATAAAAAAATTGCTGATCAATACCATATTGAATTCGTTTTCTATAATCGCAGTTAAGTTTTTTCGATATATATTAAATGTATAAATTATTTTTTTCTCTTTTATTCATTCTTATTGTCCATATAAAATATTTCTCGTAAAACCAACACTGTTATCTGAAAAGGCCGGATAGGATCACATTAAAAATGATCTTATTCCAAAGTGTTGACAATGAGATATTTATATTAAGGGATGTATATATATAAATAAATATACTATGCATAATGTTTATATAATTCAATGTATGTATATTGCATGTATATTAAATTACATTATGTATTTTAAAAGCATATATATAATTACACATATCATACCGTAACCAGTGTGAGGCAGATTTTGAAATAATAATAATTCATGTTAACTTTTGCATAAAGTTGACTTGTTATCATAACACCTGCCTCCTTCCCCCTTTCCCTTTCTCCAAAACGATGATAATAGAAACAAAATGCTAAGGTGTCGCCCCTACTATTAATCTACCACTTCTTTCATTTTCACCACTTACCTTCCCACTCCCCGCTTTATTCACAATTTATTTTGTGTTTCCTTGTTTACTAATAGAACAGGAAAATAGATAATTCGATTTCAACGCTTTTTTTGACAATGTTGTGACGGCGTTTTAAGCTGTATGTTGCGTAACATTACCATTGCGTGTATTTTTGTTCCTTAATATCCATGTACATATTTATTTTGATATGCAACGGCAGGAAGTGGAACCCTGAGAACTCCTGGCGCAACGTAGGGATGGACACGGGAAATGGAAGACACTTGGAATGAACGCCTGGAATTCTCGGTAGGACGAAATCGTGACCAAAATTCAATGCTACACTCTTGTAGGAACCATCTTGACTGTAAGAAGTTGGCTGCGCAGTTGTAACTGCAATGACTACAATTGCCAGGAGGATAAAGCACTTCATTGTGGTAATAATATTTTGTTTGACTAGAGGTTGTATAATTTTAAAGTTTGGGGATGTGTGCACTCGGGCTCCCAGTCTCCAATTACTAGTCTTCTTATATTCCAGATATGTCAAATGAAGTATCGAGGATAAATATGTACAAGTTTATTCTCAACTACATATTACTTGATTATAGTCATCTTTTCCCTTAGCGGAATACGTATACTAATTGATGAGATTTGATGCACATTTACCAAGTAAAATCTAGAGAACTGAATGAAATTTATTCGTGTATGCACAAAACTTTATATTTTGAATTAATGACTTTTATAATACATTGCGGAAGTCACGTCTGAATAAAACAATGAAACTTATAGAATATCCCACAGTAGCTTTACTTGATTTTCTTTTTAATGTCTATAAAATTGCATTCATTGAATTTAAAAAATAATAAAATGCTGATCAATATCCCCATTTGTAGTCTTGGAATCTCCGATATAGAATGAGAGAATGCATTTTTTTTTTTTTATTCACTCGTATTTTACCTATATACACTACTCGGGTTATGAAGTTATCAATAGAATTGTGAAGATATCCTGACTCATCGCTGTTTTATGTTAGCGAATTACGAAAAATATATATGTTAAGATTTGATATAGCACAATCTGGAGAACTAAATTTGTTTAGTGAAAAATTACTCTTCATATGGACACGTGAATAAATGACATCATATAGTACCCATTTAATATAATTAATTAACTGAATAAAAAATAACTGCTGCCCAAATATGTAATTTGTAGTCGTCCTTTGGACTCTCCGATATAGAAATGAGAGAAGCATATATATATTATTTTTTTCACTCGTAGTAACCACATACAATATCCTCGGGTATGTAAAGTTATTAAATAGAATTGTGAAGACATCCTGACTCATCGCTGTTTATAACCAGCGAATTACGTAAATACGGTAGATTTGATAAAAGCAAAATCTGGAAAACTGAATGATTAGTGAGTAATTTCTACGCATATGTGAATAAGGGACTTATCATACAGTGAGGGAGTCACGTTTGAGTGAAACCGTGACAATTATATAATGTCTACTGTAGCTTTACTTGATTTTCTTTAATCACTTCAATATTATTATATTAACTGAATAAAAAACTGCTGATCAATATCTCATTTGCAGTCGTTCTGTAGTCTTAAACTCTCGTATAGAGCTAAGAGAATGCATTTTTTTTTTTATTCACTGTAAAACCTATATAAATACTTCTCGTATATGTAAAGTTCATAAGTAGAATTTTTAAGGGCATCCTGACTCATCGCTGTTTCATATTAGCGGATTACGTAAACGCGTATGGTAAGATTTGATATAGCAAAATTTAGACAAACTGAATGATGTAATTACTCTTCATATGCACGTGAATAAATGACATCATATAGTAACCAAGATCGAGATATGAAATAAATTTTATCCTATTATACAGTATTGTTATATGATAAGGCAATTTATTTATTTTCCTCATTCTCTGTAATACAATTATGTAATTAATTTACCATATTGAATTTGTCTTTCTATAATCACAGTTAAAGCTTTTCGATATATGATTAAATGTATAAAGATTTTTTTCTCTTTTATTAATTCTTAGTGGAATTCCTGACTCAACACTGTTTCATGAAAAGGCCGCATAGGATCACATTAAAAATTTCTTATTCCAAAATTTTTGACAATGAATATTTATATTAGGATGCCAAATGTATGTATATGTATATATAAATATAAAATCTATGCATTATATGTATATATATAATTTTTAATGTATATATAATTGAATGTATATATAATTGAATGTATATATAATTGAATGGGATATATAATTGAATGTATATATAATTTAATGTATATATAATTGAATGTATATATAAATTGGGAATATGTATAATTGAATGCATATATAAGTGAATATGTATAATTGAATGTATGTAAATTGCATGTATATATATTTAAATTTCATTTATCTATGTATATGCATATATATAATTACATTTATGTATGTATATGCATATTATAATTACACTTATACGTAACCATGTATGAGACATATGAAATAATAATTCATGTTCACTTTTTTCAAAAAAATGAAAATAAAAAAAATAAAGTTGACTTGTTATCATAACACCTCCCCTTCCTCTTTCCTCTCCAAACGATGATAATAGAAACAAAAACGCTAAGGGTGTCGCCCCTACTGTTAATCTACCACTTCTTTCACTTTCACCACTTTACCTTGCCCCTCCCTCCTTTACTCACCCTTTTTCCTTTGTTGTTCCTTGTTTACTAATAGAACAGGAAAAACAAAAGATAATTCATTTCAACCTTTATTTTGACAATGTTGTGACGGCGTTTTAAGCTGTATGTTGAGTAACATTACATTGCGTGTATTTTTGTTCCTTAATATCCATGTACAATATTTTTCGGATAAGCAAGGCAGGAAGTGGAACCTTGAAGAACTCCTGGCGCAGCGTAGGGATGGGCACAGGAATAGAAGACCTTGGAGTTGAAAGCCTGGAATTCTCGGTAGGACGAATCATGACCAAAATTCAATGCTACACTCTTGTAGGAACCATCTTGCCTGTAGGAAGTTGGTTGTGCAGTTGTAACTGCAATGACTGCAACTGCAAAGGGGGATAATGCACTTCATTTGGTAAATGATACCCTGCTTGACTAGAGGTCGTATAACATATGGTATTGCTGGTATCGTACTCTGTGTACACTCGGGTTCCCAGTCTCTCAATTGCTAGTCGTTGATAGATTGCTGCCAATCGGGTTTTGTTTACATTTCCTTTTAGAAATTAATTCAAGATTATTTGAGGTAATAACACAGTTCTCTGTACGGAAACAGAAATTTTTTTCATGAAGGGCCTATGAAAAGACACTGACTCTCATTTTCGCCAGTAGCAGCAAAATTTTTTTTCTACGAACTGGTGACTGACTATATTTGTGATGTTAGATGAGGCGTCCATCGGTAAACTTTGGGCCAGCCTGCGAAGAGAGTGGTTGTGTGGAATCTGCTTCCCAGCCTAGAGCCTTAACCCTGTAGGCCTACCTAGCTCGTTTTTTTTTTTGTTTGTGCAATGTTCACCTCCCACCGCCACCACCTCCCTCTTCTGCTCTGCTGGCTTTCGCTGGATTGGGAGGAGACCCCGGTATAATCAGTGAGTTGTACAATCAATACATAACTTGACAAGGTATTTATTTATTTATTTATTTATTTATTATTATTATTTTTATTATTATTTTTTTTAACCAAACTAGGACTTTAACCACAATAAGTCTTGTAACTATCTCACTTTATACAATCATGTATATTTAGATAACTTCCCCCTGTATAACCCAAAATTTTGTATTATCGTTACTGCACTCCAACTCCACTCCACGAGAGGCCAAATTTGCTTGTTGATCTGTCTGTCATATATGTGTATATTTATATGCAATATTATGTATGTATATGTATATGGATATATGTATATTTTATATATTTTAAAAGTATTTATATTTATATTTGTACTTATTTATATTCAATGTATATTTTTGTATTTTATATACATATATGTAAGTCTACATATGTATGTACATATCATTTAAATACACAGCCGAAGAGGAAAAACACAAATTCATAATTCGAGTTCAAAACTTTATTCTGACGATATTTTGACGGTTTATGCTATATGTAGTGTAACATTACATAGTGTGTATTTTTGTTCCTTAATATCCACGTACAATATTTTTTAGGATATGCAAGGGCAGGAAGTGGAACCCTGAAGATTCCTGTCGCAACGTAGGGATGGGCACCGGAACGGAAGACACTTGAAGTTGAACGCTGGAATTCTCGCAGACGAAATCATGACCAAAATTCAGTGCTACACTCTTGTAGGAACCATCTTGCCTGTAAGAAGTTGGCTGTGCAGTTGTAAATGCAATGACTGCAATTGCCAGGAGGATAAAAACACTTCATTGTCGTAATATCTGTTTGACTAGAGGTTGTATCTATAAAGTATTGTGATGTGTGCACCGGTCCCGTCTCTCAATTTTTGTTTTTCCATACGGGTTCGTTGCTCCTTTCTTTAGTTTTTCCTTTTAGAAAATT
>NC_051398.1:9786548-9867022 GCF_015228065.2 Penaeus monodon | reverse complement strand
TATATTATATAAAATATACATATATGTAAATATACATATACATATAAATATATCATATGCATATTTATTTGTATATACATATACATATGCATATGTGCGTATAAATATGCACATTTATTAATATACATTATGAATATGAATATGTGCTATAAATATGCACATTTATACATATGAATACATATATATTACATATAAATATATATTTAGATATACTTATATACAATAAATTATATATTTAGATATACTTATATATACATATAAATCCATACAAATATACATATATACATATAAATGCATACAAATATACCTATAAAGTTAAGTATATATACATACATACATATAAATATACATATAGATAAAGATAAATATATATAGATAAAGATAAATATATATAAATATAAATACATACAAATATACACATAAATACACAGATATATATATATATATATATATATATATATATATATATATGTATATATATGTATATATATATACATTTATATATGTATGTATATATATATGTATACACACATACATGTATACACACACACACACACACACACACAAAATATATATTATATATATATATATATATATATATATATATAATATATATATATTATATATATATATTAATATATTAATTAATATTCCTTAAATTCCTTGGCAATTATAATTAGAACATGCATGGTACTACAGGATAAGACTCTGGAGCTGACGACAAATGTATTGAACTCATTTCTTCGGCGTATTAGTGAATTCAGACTTAGAACTAGTCAAAAAATCAAATTTTAAATTAAGGTAGGTCCTGCCCCAACCACTTATTTTCGTAAGGTATTAAGAACTTATAAAATTTAAAATCTAAAATTCACATGATTCCGTGATTACCATCACACTGAAGAACATTATTTACTTACGGTGATTCTGTTGAAATGTAATGGGTTAATGGCTAGGGTGGAGTTGCTTGAGAGACGAGGAAAATAAAACAGGTAATAACAAAACAAAGAAAAAACAAAATGACAAAGGTAATGGCCATACAGAACGCATGAAATAACACTATTAGGTAATCTAAATTAGGTAATTTGTTGTGCATTTCTGATACTGATGAAATCGATAACCAATGAACAGACCATAGATATATAGTCTAATCCTCTTCAAAATAGGTGGTATATTGTGAAGGTTTTGTTTACCTGTTTTACCTGAACTCATAGAACCTGGCATTATCACAGTAATTATTACTGGGCAATAGCATTTTTTATGGTTGGTTTTCTGAGCGGCTAAATCTACTGTCATTCAACTGTCAGTATGTGCAACTGTGGCAATTTGTAGAATCAATCACCAATTATTTGGTATTAAGATGAATTTGCTGAAAGGAACTCGAAGGCCACCATGCTTTATTAAAGTCTACTAAATTTATGGTATAGCATGGGTTAGTATCTGGCAATTTTGCACTCCCAAAGGGCAAATAATCACCATGCATATTTTAGTAATTATAGTTTGCATTTCCCCCTGTGGCAATTTAATCATTAAATAGGCCTGTAGGTTGTCTTACCAAAGTTTGATTATGGGTAGGTTTATTGGTCTTTGTTCTGAAGCCCCAGAGCGGAGGCAAAAGTGTTGGTGCCTCAGAACAGTCCTGCTCTGAACACTTCACTATGTAATGTTACAGTACATATAGCATAAACCGTCACAATATCGTCAGATAAAGCTTTGAACTCGAATTATAATTTTGTGGTTTTTTCCTCTTCTGGCTGTGTAGTTAAATGTATATGTACATACATATGTAGAACTTTACTATAAATAAAATACATAAATATACAATATGCATATAAATAAGTACAATATAAATATAAATACATTTATATCCATATACATATACATACATGAATATAATGCATATAAATATACACATATAAGACAGTACAGATTCAACAATCAAATTTTGGCTTTCTCGTGATGGAGTTGGGGTTGCCAGTAACTGATAAATACATCAAATTTGGTATACATGGGGAAGTTACCTAATGTTACCATGATTGTATAAAGGGAGATAGTTGCAAGACTAATTGTGGTTAAAGTACTATTTTGGTAAAAAAAAAAATAATAATAATAATAATATATAAATAAATAAATAAATAAATACCTTGTCGCAGGTTATGTAATGATTGTACAACTCACTGAAATTGTGAGACCGGGTGTCTCCTCCCATCCCTAGCGAAGCCAGCAGAGCAGAAGAGGGGAGGTGGTGGCGCGTGGGGTTGAACATTGCGACGAAACAATCAAAACGTAGCTAGTAGGCCTATCAGGTTAACGGCTGCTAGCTGTAAGCTAGTTCCAACACACCACTCATCTTCGCAGGCTGGCCAAGTTTACCGATGGACGCATCCTAGCTAACGATCACAATAGTAGTCATCCACCAGTTCGGTAGAAAAAAAAAATTTTGCTGCTACTGGCGAATGAGAGTCAGTGTCTATTTCATAGGCCCTTCATGAAAATTTTGCTGTTTTTCCCCGTACGAGAACTGTGTTATTACCAAACATCAACATCTTTGATTTAATTTCTAAAAGGACATGTAAACAAAACCCGATTGGCAGCAATCTATCAACGACTATAGCAATTGAGAGACGGGAACCGAGTGTAACAGAGTAACGCATACCAGCAATTACCATTGTTTATCTAAACGCCTCTATTCAAGCAGGGTTCATTTACCACATGCAAGTGCATTATCCTTCCTGGCAGTTGCATGTCATTGCAGTTTACAAACTGCACAACCACTTCCGACAGGCAAGATGGTTTCCTACAAGAGTGTAGCATTGAATTTTGGTCATGATTTTCGTCCTAGCCGCGAGAATTCCAGGCGTTCAACTCCCAAGTGTCTTCTATTCCTGTGCCATCCCATACGCTGCGCCAGGAGTTCTTTCAAGGTTCCACTTCCTGCCCTTGCTTATCCGAAAAATATTGTACATGGATATTAAGGAACAAAAATACACACAATGTAATTGTTTACTCAACATACAGCTTAAACGCCGTCACAACATTGCAAAAATAAAGCGTTTGAAATCGAATTTATTCTTTTTTGTTTTTCCTGTTCTATTAGTAAACAGGAAACACAACAAATGAAAATGGTGAGTAAAGGAGGGGAGGTGGCAGGTAGTGGTGAAAGTGAAAGAATGGTAGTGAATAGTAGGGGGGCACCCCTTACTTAAGCGTTTTGTTTCTATTATCACTGTTTGGGGAGAGGAAAGAGAAGGAGGCAGTGTTATGATAACAAGTCCCAACTTTATTATTTTATTTCATTTTATGTAAAAGTGAACATGAATTATTATTTCCATATGTCCATAATGGTTACGGTATAATTGTAATTATATATATGCATATACATACATAAATGTAATTATATATATGCTCATATACATAGTAAATGTATTATATATATACATGCAATTATACAACATTCTTATACATATCACTTATATATTGCATTCATTATACATATTCAATTATATCTACATTCAAATTATATATACATTCATTATATATACATTCTCATATTCTTACTTCAATTTATATCAGCATTCAATTATATAGACATTCAATTATATATACATTCAATATATATATACATATATGCATAGTATTTATATTATATAATATACATATACATAACCTTTGGCATCCTATATAAATATCTCATTGTCAACTTTTGATAAGATAATTTTTAATGTGATCCTATGCGCGGGCGGCCTTTTCATGTAACAGTGTGTTATGAGTCAGGATCCACTACAGATATCTGGAATAATAAGCGAAAAAAATACTGTTATATACATTTTAATCATTATTCGAAAAGTCTTTAAACTGTGATTTATAGACGACAAATTCCACATATGGTAAAATATAATTACATTTATTGTATTACATTTACAGAGAATGAGGAAAATAAACCATAAAATTGCCTTATCAATATAACAAACTGTATAATAGGATATATTTATTTCATATCTCGTATCTTGGTTACTATATGATGTCATTTATTCATGTGCCCTATGAAGAGTACTTACATCATTTCCATGTTTTATAAGATTTTTTTCTATATTCAAATCTTACCATAGTTGTCTGTGGATACGCGTTTTAACGTAAATCCGCTAATTGAAACAGGCGATGAGTCAGGATGTCTTCAAAATTCTACTTATGAACTACATATACGAGAAGTCTTTATATATTATTACGAGTGATAAAAGAAAAAAAATGCATTCTCTTAGCTCTATTCGGAGAGTTTAAGACTACATAAGCGACCTTGCAATGATGCTATTGGATCATCAGTTTTTTTTATTCCGTATATACTAATTAATAGTTGAGTGATTTAAAGAAAAATACAAGTAAATGCTTACAGTGAGATCTTATATATAATTTGTCACACGGTTTCCTCAAACGTGACTCCCTCCTGTATGATAATCCCTTATTCACCTATGCGTAGTAATATTACCAATATACTCACTAATCATTCATTTTCCAGATTTTGGCTATATTCAATCTTAACGTACTTTAAGTAATTTCTCTGTTATAAAGCGCGATGAGATCAGGATGTCTTCACAATTCTAATTTAATACTCTCATAACCGCGAGGATTAATTGTAATTGTTACTACGAGTGAAAAAAATATATATAATTGCATGTTCTCTCTCGCAGTCATTTCTATATCGATGAGTCCAAGACGACTACAAATTACATATTGGGTCATCATTTTTATTTTTTATTCAGTTAATATAATTCTATTAAGTGTGTTACTATAGGATGTCATTTATTCACGGGTCCATATGAGTAGTATTTATGTCCTAATTCAATTCAGTTCTCAGATAATTGGGCTCATATCTAAATCTTAACAGGGTGAGGTGTAATTTATCGTAATTCCTATACATAAAACAGCGTGATGAGTCAGGATGTCCTTCACATTCTACTTGATTAACTTCATATACGCGAGTAGTGTATATAGGTACTACGAGTGAAATAAAAGCAAAAAAAATGCATTCATCTCAGTTCTATATCGGAGATTCCAGACTACAAAATGAGATGTTGATCAGCATTTTTATTTTTTTAATTCAATGAATTGCAAATTATATAGACAATGAAAAAAGGAAAATCAAGTAAGCTACTGTGGGATATTCTATCAGTTTCATTGTTTTTTTATTCAGACGTGACTTCCGCAATGTATTATAAAGTCATTATTCAATATTTAAATTTGTGTCATACACGAATACATTTCATTCAGTTCTCTAGATTTTAACGGGTAAATGTGCATCAAATCTCATCATATTAGTAAATATACTTTCCGCTAAGGGAAAGAATGACTGTAATCATGTAATTATGTAGTTGAGAATAACTTGTACATATTTATCCTCGATACTGTCTTTGAACAATCTGGAATAATAAGAACGACTATAATTGAGAGACTGGGAGCCCGATGCCCACATCACAATACTTTATATTATACAACCTCTAGTCAAACAAGATATTATTACACAAGAAGTCTTATCCTCCTGGCAATTGTAGTCATTGGCAGTTACAACTGGCGCAGCCACTTCTTACAGTCAAGTGGTCCTACAAAGTGTAGCCATTGATGTTGGTCACGATGTCGGTCCTAACCGAGATTCCAGGCGTTCAAATTCCAGTGTCTTCCATTCCTGTGTCCGATCCTACGTGCGCCAGAGTTCTTCAGGGTTCCACTTTCCTCCGTTGCATATCCAAATAATATTGTACATGGATATTAAGGAACAAAAATACACGCAATGTATGTTACGCAACATACAGCTTAAAACGCCGTCACAAACATTGTCAAATAAAGCGTTGAATCGATTATCTATTTTTCCTGTTTCATTAGTAAACAAGGAAACAACAAAGTAAAGTGGTGAATAAGGCGGGAGTGGGACGTAAGTGGTAAAGTGAAAGAAGTGGTAGATTAATAGTAGGGGCGACACCCTTATCAGTTTGTTTTTCTATTATCCTCATCGTGTTTTGGAGAGGAAAGAGGAAGGAGGCAGTGTTTCTGATAACAAGTCACTTTAATGCAAAAGATGAACATGTATTATTAATTATTTCATATCTGCCTCACACTGGTTACGTTATGATATGTGTATTATATATATGCATATACATACATTGAATTATAGATATACATATATGCATAGATTAATATTTTATTTATATTATATACATCTTAATATAAATATCTCATTGTCAACATTTTGGAATAAGATCATTTTTAATGTGATCCTATCCGCCCTTTTCAGATACAGTGGTTGGGTTTTACGCGAAATATTGTATTGGACACTAAGAATGAATAAAAGAGAAAAAAATACTTTAATACATTTAATAATATAATCGAAAAGCTTTACCTGCGATTATAGAAAACGAGATTCTATGGTTTGATCAGGCAATTTTCTATCCATCTTTGTTAAGAATTAATTACATTAATTGTATTACGAGAGAGCTTGAGGAAAAAAATAACGCGGATCTACCATATCAATATATACTGTATAACTGCATATGATTTTTTCATATCTCACTCTTTGTTTACTATAATGATCAGTCATTTATTCACGTTGCCATGAGAGTAATTATTCACTAATCTTCAGTTCTCCAGATTGTGCTATATCAAATCTTACCATACATATTTTACGCAATCTCTAACATAAAACAACGATGAGGTCAGGATGGTCTCACTAATTTTTACTTAACTTCACATAAAAAACCCGAGAGTAAGTGATATATACGGTACTACGAGTAGAATAACAAAAAAAAAAAAAAATGTATTTTAGTTCTATACGGAGAGTCCAAAGACTACAAAACGACTGCACAATGAGATATTGATCAGCATTTTATTATGTTTTAATTCAAGAATGTAATTATATAGACATGAACAGAACATCAAGTAAAAAGCTACTGTGGCATATTCTATAAGGTTGTCATTGTTTCATTCAGACGTAACTTTCCGAAAGGTCTTATAAGTATTAACTCACAAGTGGTAGAAGATGTGCATCACGAATACTTTCATTCAGTTCTCTATATTTTACTTGTAAATGTGCATCAAATCTCACCATATTTGTATACTTATTCCGCTACGGAAAAGATGTCTATAATCATGTAATTATGTAGTTGAGAATAAATCTGGTACATATTTTCCTCGATACTTCATTTGACATATCTGGAATATAAGACACTACTAGCAATTGAGATACTGGGACTTCGAGTGCACACATCCACAATACTTTATATTATACAACCTCTAGTCAAACAAGTATGTTTACCACAATGAAGTGCTTTATCCTCCTTGCAATTGTAGTCATTTGCGTTACAACTGCCGCAGCCACTTCTTTACAGGCAAGATGGTTCCTACAAGGTGTAAGCTTGAATTTTTGGTCAGATTTCGTCCTACCGGAATTTCCAGGCGTTCAACTTCCAAGTGTCTTCCATCCTGTGGCCCATCCCTACGTTTGGCGCCAGGAGTTCTTCAAGGGTTCCACTTCCAGCCCTTGCGTATCCTAAAAATCTTTGTACGTGGATATTAAGGAACAAAAAATACACACGATGTAATGTTCTACTACTATAGAATAAAGCCGTCACAATATCGTCAGAATATCTTTGACCTCGAAAAAATTATGAATTAAGTGTTTTTCCTCTTCTGGGTTTTGTATTTAATTTTATATATACATACATATATGTATATTAAAAATACATAAATCTACATAATGAATATATATTATACATATAAATAAGAATGAATTATAATATAATTACATTTATATATACATATATAGATATATATATATATAATATAATATAATTATGCCACGTATATGTGTGTAATTTTATATATATACACATATATATTAATATAAATATATATATACACACATATACATTGATATTATATTATATACATATATATATAATGTATATATATACATATATAGAAATATATATATGTATAATATATACAATTATATATATACTAATATTATATATATATACAAACTTCAATGTATATATATGCATCCGTATACACATATATATGTATATGTTATTTAATTGTATATATATATATTTATATTCGCGTGTATATAATATATATCTATTAGTGCGCGTGTATATGTATATCTATAGGTTATTAAGATATATATACGTGTACTGTGGGGTTATGTATGCATATACCGACATGGATGTGTGTAATGTATGGACATATATCATACATGTAATATATTTTATATATATATAATATATATATATATAGTATCTATATATATATATATATTATGTATATATATATATTATATATATATATATATATATATGCATATACATGGTGCATTATCATATATATATATATGCATATACATGTGCATATCATCTATATGCGCACATATATATAATATATATATTCTATAAATATGTATATATATATGCATAAATAACCAGCCACCAACACCACTCTGTGACCTTATTTGGGCCAGCTCCGGCAACTCCTAATCCTGTACAAGGTCCAACTCCAGAAACAAACTCTGTCCCAACTCTGGCTGACTCCGGTCCGAAGTTAGCCTCTGCTGGCCCGGAGGTCGTCTTGCACTCGGTTGTACTCCGGTCCACTCCCGGCAAACAATTCAGCTCGGGTTTCGAACTCTGGCATACAATTTTCCGTCCGAACTTTACCCAACATTGGCCCGGAGCAGTTTCCACTCTGGCATAATCCGCCATGCTTCCCTAACATCTCTTTTAAGTATATGCATTTCTCACCAACTAATTATTCCTTTGTAAAGTATAAAAAAAAAATCATAAGAAATCAACAGGTTTTTTATTGTAAAAACTACATTAACATTTTTAATCAAAAGTACAAATCATTTCTGAGGAGCTCAAAAATAAAAAGTATCCAATTGGTTTCTGTAAGCAAATTTTCAAGCAAATTTAGCCCCTCTTGTCCATAGTTGTGCGTGCGATAACTGATAACACATTCAATTGGTATGACAGGGAGAAGTTACCTAAATATACATTATTGTATAAAGTGAAGAATAGTTGTAAGAACTATTTGCTGTTAAAGTTTAGTTAATTACACCACTAATCAATTCAGTTTCTCAGATTTTGCTATATCAAACCTTACCATACGTGTTTACGTAATTCGCTAATATGAAACAGCGGGTGAGTCAGGATGTCTTCAACAATTCTACTTAATAACAATTACATTCCCGAAGTAGTCTTGGTATATAGCTACTACGAGTGAATAAAAAGAAAATGCATTCTCTCAGTCTTATAATCGGAGAATGCAGACTACAGAACGAACTGCAAATGAGATATTGATCAGCAGTTTTTTTAATTTTTATTCAGTTAATGATAAATATTTGAAGTGAGTTTAAAGAAAATCAAATAAAGCCTGCAAGTGAGATATTATATAATTTGTCATTGTTTTCCATTCAAACGTGACTCGCTCATTTATTATAAAAGTTATTAACTCAAACAAAGTGTAGTTGTGCACACAGAGAATAAATTTCATCCAGTTCTCAGCGATTTTACTTTGGGAAAATTGCATCAAATTTTAATCATTTGTATACGTATTTCGCTAAGGGAAAGATGTCTATAACTCAATGTTATTCATGTATATGAGATAAACATATTTTACATTTTATCCTCGGTCCTTCACATGACATATCTGGAATAATAAAACGACTAGCCAAGAGACTGGGAGCCGAGTGCACACATCACAATACTTTATATTTATACAACCTCTAGTCAAACAAGATATTACGACAATGAAAGTGTTTTATCCTCCTGGCAATTGCAGTCATTGCAGTTACCACTGCACAGCCACTTCTGTACCAGTCAAGATGGTTCCTACAAGAGTGTATAGCCTGAAATTTTTGGTCATGATTTCCGTCCTGCCGAAAATTCCGCAGTTCAACTTAGTCAAGTGTCTTCCTGTATCCTTTGCCCATGACCCTACGTTGCGACAGGAGTTCTTCAGGGTTCCACTTCCTGCAATATGCATATCCTAAATATTGTAACTGGATATTAAGGAACAAAAAAATACTCCACTATGGATGTTACACTACATATAGCTAAACCGTCAACGATGATCGTCCATACAAAAAAGCTTTTGAACTCGAATTATGAAATTTGTGTTTTTCCTCTTCTGGTATGTATTTAAATGTATATGTAATCATTATAATGTATATAAAATACATAAATATACATATGAATATAAATAGTATACAAATATAAATATAAATACATTTATATAATATATCTAATACATATCTGCCATACATATATCCATATACATATACATCACATTCGATATATGCATATACATATCACATATATACAGGGACCAGATCAACAAGCAAATTTGGCCTCTCGTGGAGTGGGAGTTGGAGTGGCAGTAACTGTAATACATCATTTTGGGGTATACAGGGGGAAGTTATCTAACTATACATGATTTGTTAAAGTGCGATAGTTTTCAAGACTAATTGTGGTTAAAGTCCTCGTCTGGTTAAAAATATAAATAAATAAATACCTATTGTAGTACAACTCCATTGAATTATACGGTTGTGCCCCTCCCAAGCCCCGCGAGAGCCAGCAGAGCAGAGAGGGAGATGGTGGCGGTGGAAGTTGAACATTGTACAAACAAGATAAAAAAGGGCTCAGTACAGAACGAGCTAGGTAGGCCCTACAGGGTTACGGCTCTAGGCGTAGCAGATTCCAACACACCACCTCATCTTCCCAGGCTGGCCCAAAGTTTACCGATGGACGCCTCCTACTAAACACATCACAAATCGCCTGCCACGTACTGTTGACTGTGCCGAATGCCTCATGCATTGCACAACTGGCACTTTTGATCATTGCACCGTGAACCGTAAGTAGTCAGTCCACCAGGTTCGGAGATAATATATTTGTTCTGCCGCTACGGGCGAAAAATGTTCAGCTCAATGAAGTCAGTGTCATTATTTCATAGACCTTCATGAAATTTAAACTGATTTCTGTACAGAGAACTAGTGTTGATAACTCAATACTCTTGAATTATTTCTAAAAGGAAATAGTAACAAACCCGTTTGGGCAGGCGTATGGAATGCGCGTGCGCACCAGTTGTTCTTTATCAAGCCCTAGTGAGACTGGCATGGTAGAGTAAATTGCAGGAATTCACGGAAAAATCTACTGTGCGCGTGAAATCCCCCTCATATTGATTCTTCTTATTTCTGCATTATCTATAGCTCCACTTCGGACCAATTACGAGGCAAAACTACGGCACATTTTGCCAAAAGCCATCGTCCCATTATACTTATCGGACCGCGTCCTGGCCCACTTAGGGCCCGTAACGTCTGCTCAGGATCCGAAACCTGGTGCTGTGGTATGTATATATAAATATATACAAACACACACACACACGACACACATATCACACACACATCACACATATCACAGCACACACACACGACGCACACACACACACCCACACACATATATATATATATATTAATATATATATAAATATATATATATTATATATATTTATATATATATATATATATTGTGCTGTGTGTGTGTGTGTTATGTATATTTATTTATATATATGTATGCACATATATATGTTATCTGCATATATCTATATATATATATTATATATATATATATGTATATATATATTCTATATATATTGCATATATATTTTATATATATAATACATATATAGGTTCGTTGTGGTTGTTGTGTGTGTTTGTGTGTGTTTTACATTATATATATATCCATCTATAATAGTGAACATATAGTATATATATTATATATCCATACTATTAATTGCGTAGTTTGCTACGCAAGTGGTGGTCTCTTTGGTCTCTGTGCGAAAGAACATGTGTTTCCACATGTAAAAGGAATGTCTGGGCAATGTAGAGTTAACTAGGGACCGGGGCACATCATGATGCAACTGGCTGTTGAGCGTAGGAGCTGGACGTAAACTGCCAAGAGAAGACAGAGTTGGGTGCTGCTCCTTGTGAAGACTTCATGTGTACCCTGGTGACCTGATAAACTTTGTGTTGCCCTGTTTATAAGCTTATATAAGTGCAGTGTGACTGGTTGTTTCCCACCCTTATTGTGGCCCTATAGAAAAGTGTACGGGTAAATAACTTCTGTAAATAAGGAATAGACTGTCATTTTGTGTTTATTTCATGCCCTGACCTCTCCAGGAGGCGTTTCCCCTCGGTGGTGTTCTGGGGACGCTATTGGTGCTGGCGGTGCCGCTTGGATGGCTGTTCAGTGTTCACTGACTCCTGTGGATAGCACGCCCGTCCTGCCCTTAGCCTGTGGCCGTGTGTTGGGCAAGAGTACGAGGCGTCCAGGCGTCACAAATGTGTCAGGGAGGGGTTTGTGATATTTGAATTCAGTGAGAGACGCCGCGCGATTTACATTCGCCCAAAAGATGGCGGCAGGCCATGAGGGTGAGGAGGCAGATGACTGAGGCAGGCACACGAGTGAGGTGAAGCCGAGCAGATTGACCATGATTGCACTGCCATGTGGCCTGTATGGAGGGAGTGAACAATGTGCACAAAGGGGGCTTTGCTTGTGTCAGAAAGAGCATGCAAAGTGGCACGACGAATAGCAGGCGCACCATCTCGTTCAGAGTTCTGGCAGGGCAAGGGAAGGCAGAGGAACACCGTTCTTGGGCCTCTTGGAGGCATGGGTGTCATGTGTGCTCGTATATGCACATCGAGCATCTTTGCAATCGTGGAAGCGTTGGATGGCCGAAATCTCAGCAGAATACACAGGCCGTGTGGATACAGAGCGCCTGTCCCTTCCCAAGCAGGCGAGTCGAATGAGAGTGAATAGCGACGCCGGTTAGCGTATGGGTGTTGCTTATTATGGGAAGAGTGGGGCGGGAGGGACTACTTGAACGGCGGGCGAGGGTCGTTGAGCTCGAGGGGGCCTGAGGGGAGTACTGTAGTAATTGAGACTGATAAATGAGGGGAACTATGGTGGTGGCGGGTCTACGGGATCAGCGCTGAGTAACACGTTGGCTTAGCATGATAGAGAGGACAGTATCGGAGGTTTCTGGCATACATGACTACCAGAGTGTTGTTGTCCGATGGTGTGTGGCTTGGGTAGGGCAGTGGACCCAGTTGTCGGAACTCACGTCCCTTGTGGGTAATTGGCGATATGGGGTGCTGCTGGCAGATAACTCAGCAGACCGGCGCCGGTCAACCCGCTCTACGTATGTCCTCTGTTTTCCCGTGGGTCGCTCTCTCGGCGGTTCCCTTCCTCCTTCCCCGCCTCCCTGTGGCGACGTGTTATTAGTTGCATTCTGGCTCACGCCGCCGTTCCGTTCATCTGCCTCGAATCCCCGCAGCCCCTCGACCTTCTCCTGCACATTTCTGTTGAAGCGTAAGCCAGACTGAGTACACCGGGAAAAGGTGGCCATTGCGGAGGCATATGTCGCCCAATTTGAAATGCTGGCATCTGCCCGGAGGCTGGAGCCAGGAATGAGAAGGCCCTGCAGCGGTAACAGGCGCTAAGGGGCCCCACGGTGGAAGTATTAGAGGCATCTGCCCGGCATCCTCCCCAACAGGCCCTTAACACCAGCGTGGCGGAGGCTTTGAGAAAGCCGTTTCGGCACCTACCACCGAGGCCGAGAGTGTATATATCGGGGTCACAACGCTTGAAGAAGCGGACCGTCGATGAGCGTGTGGCGAGTACACTGAGTCCCAGCTGGCGCAGTATGTGGAGGCGCTGGATAAGGATTATGCGACACTTGGCGTGCTGCGGGAACGAAGAATGGATCGTTGGTTCCTTTGGATCCGCGATTTGTTTTTTTTGTTGACTACTTTTGCAGGACAGCATAGCTGCAAATCTACTGGGCCCGCTGAGGACCTGCAGTGTGGGCGTTGGCCGAGGGCTTGGAGGTTTCGATGGACACTTTCCTGTAGACGACTACATGTGGGCCATATATGGGCCAGGCTGCTTACAGCCGCCCGTCTTGACTTCATTCGTCTGGCGGGGCCGGCAGAAGGGTACTTAAAGTGGGAGACAGGTACGCGCATTTTGGGAGAGGTGAGCGCCCGGGCACTTTCCAAGGCTTGTGTTGGGCTTAGGCGGAGAGTAGGGGCAGCCAGAGCGTAGTCGGTGTTCGAGGGAGCGGTGAACAGCTTCCTCTTCAAAACGGACGGATTCTGATGGTCTGGAGGTGCGAACTCACACCTTGCCCGTGGCCGGGCGTGGCGGCTCGGTGAAAGACAGAGTCTAGAATCTCGCGGTGTCGACTGTGTGTTCAAGGGGAGTTGGATGGCCGTGATAGAGGTGCCTGGCGATGGAGGCGCCGGCTCATTTCAAAACCTGGGCACTATGCTGTATGGCCGTAGTGCTGTTTGGGCGGATTAGCCTTGTTGACCAGGGGAAGGGGGTTACGTTAGCAGTGTTTGGTAGCTAACTTCTGACGCGATAGATAGCCAGAAGGATGCGCAGCTGGTGGCAAGCTGGGCACGTAATGAGCGAAGTGGAAGGGCATCGTGCAGAAGAGGTCTCGTCGGGGAGCGGAGGAGTTGGTTAGAGGTGTGGGGCCGTTTGGCCTTGACTTCTCGAGGAGCTTGGCAGGCACCGCTGTTGGCTCAGCCATGGGCCTTTAGGTAACGGCTACTCCTGGGATGAACCATGGTTGTAAAAAGAGATGCGTTAGCCCGCGTAGTCGCGATAGAGAACGTGGCAGATCGCTGACGCTGAGATGAGAGTGCAGCGTGCGGGAGGCATTTGTGGAACTTTGTGAAGGTCGAGTTGCATATCAGAATGTGAGGGAATAGAAGTATAACACTCGGAAATTTCAGTGGTAGATTCAAAGTGTACCAGCATACGCTATGGCTACTTATTTGCTTTAATAAAGATTTTATATGCTCTTACTCTGTAGCTATAATGTGCATAGTACAGGCGTAGTTTGATTCAGATTCCGATTAATAAATATCATTTCCTAGCCACGTATATTTTTCACACGATGTTAAGTTGAATGACTATTTATTGCCAGACTATGTAGACAACTGGCGATTATAGCGGCAAATTTGTATGTCATAATGGGTTAATTTATAAGATCGTATCTCACTGTATATTGTTTTTTCGTGATTTATAATGCAGTGAAATAATTACAAGTGAATTGTTGTGATTGTGAATATACCTATAATCACTATATTTACGGTTTTCAGGGGGGATATATTTTTTGCACGATATAATTATAGAATAGCGATAGATTGCTCTTAATCCCTACATATAGCATTTCCATGTATCTATAGGCCAACGGGATGCTACGCAAATCTATTTCCAGTATCGGTTTCATTAATCATTCGAGTATGAAATTGTGGATATGGGGCATATCTAGCATGATACAGGTGTCATTGAGTGCACTTACTCCAATCATTTAAAGTGAAACACTGATTCTAGCGTTGTGACTAATATCGGATGTTGCGATGTAGAAAAAGTCTGATAGGAATTGAAAGGCATTGTTGCGTTTTAGTCCGTTTTTTTCCCCCATTGTGGGGCAGATGATAGGTGGCTTGCCTATAGGATAATAGTTAGTGAAGAAATGAGTTTTAACACTAGTTCCTGTTCACATTTGTGTGTCTCTGGGTATCGTGAGATTGGCGCAAGGGTAATGATATTGAGCTGCTTGCTGTTATACTATATATAATTCCCACGTAAAATCTCATTAATACTTTATGTATGTCCGTATAATATCGGCTATTTTCTAGATTGTACATAGAATTGATTAACACTATTTGCCTTGTAATCTGGTATTGTTATTGGTTATACGTGGATGAATATGCAATTAAATAGGGATAGTTTGAAAAACACAATATAATCAGGTGTGAAAAAGCTCTTTCGCCAGCATTGCTATAGAAGGGTGGAACGGAATTGTGTGGGCACGCAAGGCGATTGATCACATTTCAGTGGGACGCAACTGGGATGCGTCATGCGGTTTCGGCTAGGGCTGTTCCACCCCTTCGAAACGTGTGCGTTTAGTGTTAAGCGACTGCTGGCACCTTGACTGCATGGTTGTGGGTTCGCATCATCAGATGTTTCAGGTCATTATTTCACAAGTATGGGTGTAGAGGCTAAAGGCTGCATTACTGATTTATTTCTTGGTTAAACGGCGCATAGAGTTCTGAGTAATGTTCAATACATCTTTGGTCCACTCTGGCTATGGCAGATGAGAGTCCTATTCGGCTGTACTTAAGTGGGCATAGCGGCTTTTTCACTTTGGGTCCTGACGGCTTTGTGTTCAGGGCTCAGCACTCTCTTTGATTTGCCTTCATCTTAGAAAAAAGAGGATAAATAAAAAACATTAGACAAAAACGAAGCCTTTCGGATTAATCGATCGCAGTTTGTTTCTCCCTGATTGGCATACAGATGCTGGTGACTTTCTGTAGCTTAGTCTGCGCTATCTGAGTGCGTGAGTATTGCGTGTTAGGTTGCTTTTTACTATATTTGTATTCTCCCTCGCCTCTGTGGCGTAATCATAAGAGGTTTTTTCACAGAACATTCAAGCTACATCTAGTCTCCTGGTCTTCCAGGTGGGGGCTTTCTCACATGCCGAAGGATTCAGCTGATGCTTTGCGTAGGCATAGGTCATTTGTGTCGAGACTTTGCTAGGTATAGCGAAGGAATTATATATAATACTCCAAGGAATTATTATATAATAGTACAAGGAGATTATAATATAATATACAAGAGAATTATGTATAATATTAGCAGAGGATTATATATGGCTAAATACATCGATTATACAAGGAATTATTATAATATATCAAGGTACTTATATATACACCAGGATTATATATAATATACAAGGAATTATATATAATTTTCCGGGGGGTGTGCACACACACGTGTCATTTGTAAAGTCACAGTTAATATAAGAACTCAAGAACCGAGGACGGCAAAGCTGCGTTTCTAGTATCCTTTAACTGCTCATGTTCTCCTGCGCTCTCCTGACTTATCCATCTACACAGGGCTTCACGCAGTTGTGAAGGCAAATATGATAATTAATTATATCCAATTATACAGTATTGTAGCTTTGCTATTCCTCATGATCTCATGTAAATGCATACTTTATATGTAAAAGTATTTCATTAAGGCGAAGATGGCATAGAAAATTAGCGCATGGTTATATTTTTGCGCAATATTAATTAGAATTCGTTTCACTAGAATTTGAGTTCCCGCGAATTGCACCTCCTGCGATTAATTATGTATAATGTAATACACGCCAATCTCTAACGAATACTTGGATGTACTAGTAGGCACCTTTCTTATAATTAACGCAAGTCAGAGAATTTGCGGATTTGATGAACTAGAATCACATAGGCTGATCAGAAATCGTGCGTTTAAATAAGTGAAAGATGCTGTCGATCGCGATTGTCTGAGAAGGATTGGTAGTCTAATTAGAGTGATATCAGAGCGGTTTTATTGCGTATAACGGAAGCTTTCATGTTTTAAGCGAATTTGACCAAATAGATAAAATTCATGTGCTAGAGTCTTGGTTTCTTTTGCCTTTCGGGCAATTGGTCAGGAAATAAGGATCATGGCCTGTTGTCTAATAAGAGTAGCTTTGTACATATCGTAATGTCTTATTCTTTGGTACAAGAGTTAGCATTATGGAATGAAATACGAATTTATTAATAAGTTCGATTGTGTATCAAACCATGTCTTCAGTAGTTCACGTATTCCGTAGTTTTTATATATCTCGCAGAAATAATGAATGTGTGGATAGGCTATGGCTTTAAAAATTATATTTCGAAAAGCCTAAACTATGGGATTTATGTATATATTAAGATAAATTAGAATAAATTATTACTACTCAACAATCATCTATAATTTCCTTCGACTTAATTGATGTAATTAATTGCGAGTATTTGGGCATTAAGACAACAACTATGACGAAAAGCAGAATTCTCTTTGTGAGAATCATATCTGGAATATATAGAACGACTAGGCATTGGGGACAGGTAGAGCTTTGGGAATCCCGGAGTCACTGATCAGAGTACGCTACTCAGCTAATACCTTATATATATAACGATACTGCTCGTAGTCAAGCAGGATGCCTATAAGTGAAAGGTCCGCGGGTGCAGAATCACAGAAACACTTCTGCAAATCTCAAGCTAAGCAGTCAAGCTCAAGCAGGATTATCTATTACCACAATGAGTACATCATTCCTCCTGGCATTTTCATGTCATTGCAGTATTGAGCCAACTGTGCACAACCAACTTTCTTACAGGCTAAGATGGTTCCTTACACAAAGAGGTGTAGGCTATTGAATTTCTGCCATGATTATCGTCTAGCCGAGAATTCCATGCGTTCAGCCTCTCGCAAGTGTCTTCCATTCGCTGTGTGCCACATTCCCTACGTTGCGCGCAGGATTTGCTTCAAGGTTGCCACTTCCTTCGCTCTTGGTCTTTCGCGAAAATTATTGTAGCATGGATTATTAAGGAAGCCAAAAATACACGCAATTGAATGTTACTCACATACAGCTTAAAAACGCCGTCACTAGGCCTTGTCTAAGTAAAGCTAGCTGAAAATCAAATTATCTTTTGTTTTTCTGGCTTTGCGGGCATATTAGTAAGCGAATGGAAACAAGCAAAGTTAAAGTGGTGAATAAAGGCGGGGGTGGGAAGGTAAGTGGTGAAAGTGAAAGAAGTGGTAGATTAATGAGTAGTGGGGCGACACCCTTAGCGTTTTGTTTCTATTATGATCGTTTGAGAGAGGAGAGTTAGGAGGAGGCAGGTGTTATGATTAACAAGTCATACTTTATTATTTTATTTTATTTTTATTGGCAAAAGGAAGGCGATGAATTATTATTTCATATGTTCTCAAGCATGGATTACGGTATGATAAGTGTAATTATACTGATATGCATATACATACATAAATGTATTATATATATCCATGCATTATACATACATTTTAATTATACATACATTCAATTATAGCATGACGATTCAATTTATACAGAGAGCATATTCAATTATATATACATTCAATTATAGCAAATTCACATTATATTTACATTTCAATATATATAGCATTCAATTATATAATACTATTCAATTTATATATACATTCGATTATATATCCATTCAATTATATATACATTCAATTATATATACTATACATATATAGCATTAGAAATTGTATCATCTATATATATATAAATATACATTGGCATCTTTAATATTAATAGTCTCATTGTCAACATTTTGAGATATAAGATAATTTTTAATGTGGATCGGCTTTATCCGGCCTTTTCATATAACAGCGTGAGTCAGGAATTCCACTAAGAATTAATAAAAGTATGAAAAAAATATTTACTTATAGGCATTTAATCATATATCGAAAAGCTTTTAACTTGA
Organism: Penaeus monodon; assembly: GCF_015228065.2. NCBI lineage: Eukaryota > Metazoa > Arthropoda > Malacostraca > Decapoda > Penaeidae > Penaeus > Penaeus monodon. Next base: position 9,847,617 of record NC_051398.1, on the reverse strand, counting down.
TTAATAGGAAAGACTATAATTCAATATATAGGTATTGATCAGGCAATTCTCTATCCGTAGCTTCGTTGTGAATGAATTAATTAGCTTAATTGTAATTCAATCAGAGTTAATGAGGATATAATAAAATAGAAATTGTTCTTATCAATATAAGCTAATACTGTTAATATGATTAATTTATTTCATATCTCGCTCTTGGTTACTATATGATAACCCAACACAGTCATTTATTCACGCGTGCATATGAAGAGTAATTACCGTTTTCGAGTTCTCTTAGATTTTGCTACTATCAATCTTATCCAATACGTCGCGTTTTACGCGTAATCCGCTAAATTATGAAACAGCTATGAGTCAGGATGTCTTCAAAATTCTACCTTATCAACTTTACATTCTCCGAGAAGTATTGTATATTAGGTATTACGAGTGAATAAAAGAAAAATGCATTCTCTTAGGCTCTTATACGGTTGTAGAGTTTAGAGACTACAGAACGACTTTGTGGCTAAATGAGATATTGATCAGCAGTTTTTTTTTATTCAGTTAAATATAATAATGATTGAAGTGATTTAAAGAAAATCAAGTATAAAGTCTACAGATGGAGACATTATATAATTTTGTCACGGTTTCACTTCAAACGTGGACTCCTACTGGATGTATTAAGTCCGGGCTTATTCACATATGCGTAGTAATTACTCACATAATGCATTCAAGTTTCTGTTCGCTAGATATTTTCCTATAATCTAAATCTGTGAGGCCGTACTTTACGTATAATTTTCCGCTGTTTAAACAGCGATGAGTCGAGGTATGTCTTGCCACAGGAATGTACTGTTTTAATAACCTCTACATACCCGAGGAGTATTGTATGTGGTTACTCGAGTGAGAAATAAATATATATATTCATGCATTCTCTCATTTCTATATCGGAGAGGTCCAAGTAACGAACTACACAATTATCATGATTGGGCTAGAAGCATTTTTATTATTTCCTATTCAGTTAATGATTGTAATTATATTGCGAGTGTAATAAGGAAAACATAGTAGACAGCTATATGAGATATATGAATGTCATTGTTTCATTCACTACGTGACTACTGCACTTGTATTATAGAAGATATCATTTAATCACTATGTGTAGAAAGTTTGTGTACCGAGAATAAATTTTCATTTCAATTCCTTTAGTATTTTACTTGGAACTATGTTTGTTGCAAAGTCAATCTTACTCATATGTGTATAAAACGTATTATTCGCTAACGGGGAAAGATGTCTATTATCCATGTAGATTGATGTGGATGACGAATACATGATTTACATATTTATCCTTCGTCCCTTCACTTGACATATCTGGAATTAAAGGAACTGACTAGCATTGAGAGACTGCGGTGGGAGCCGCGAGTGGCCACATCACATACTACCTTTATTCTTATATAGCCAATCACCCATCTAGTCAAGCCAGAGATTATCTAACGTAACAGTGAAGTGGGCTCTATCCTGCCTTGCAATTGGCAGTCATTGGGCTTTTGTTAGTGCTAGACTGGCAACGAGGAGCCAATCTTCTTACAGGGCAAGGTATGGGTTCTCTTTACAAGTGTAGCACTTGAATTATTGGGTCATGATTTTCGTCCTGCCGAGAATTCCAGGCGATTCACATGCCAAGTGTCTTCGGGCGTTATTCTGTGCCGCATCCCTAGCATTTGCGACAGAGTTTCTTCAGGTTCGCCACTGTCCTTGGCATATTGCATATCCGTAAAAAGTGTAGCTTTGTACGTGGGCAGGTTTGTAAGGAACAATATGAAATCCATACACACTGTAATGTTGGCAATAGCTCTTATCATATAGGCATAAACGCGTCACTAATATCGTCAGAATAAAGCTTTGACAGCCGAATTATGAATTTTTTTTTGTTTCTGCTCTTCTAGTTGTGTATTTATATATGACATACATATACTTTATATAAAAGATATTACTATTAAGATGTAGGGCATATGAATTGATAATATTATGGCATATAAATAGAGTTACAAATACTACAATCTAAATAGTACAAATATACATATTAAATATCGAGTAGCAAAGTATAAGATATATCATTTTATATCCATATGATAAAAAATATATAGGCATATTGGCATATACATATAGCATACTGCATTAAATATACACCATATACATATTTATGAATATGAGCATACATAGTAGTGTATATAGAAATATGCATCATATATACATACTAAATATACGATTTTAATATATATATCTATAAGTAATATAGTATTTTAGATGAATATATAGGCAGTATAAAGTATTACATTTTGAGGAATATATCATATAAATCTACATCATAACAATATGACTGATATATTGACAGTATAGATAGCATAGGCAAATATACTTATTACTTACATATAGAAGTGCAGTATCAAACACTATAGATAGTGGCATAACAATTATCGTAATATATCATATTTAGGATAAAAGTATTACATATAGTTTAATATTATAGCTGTTATATCGGTAGTATATTGGTAGTATATAGTATAGTATGTTTGCACACAGCTGTAGTGTTGTATTTATATTATACATGGTACAGCACCATATATATTAGTAAAATTATGATATCATAGCATATGACATTTATATTATGGGTGCTGTATATATAGCATACTAAGACCATAGCATGTATATATAGTTACATACGCATACACACATAACTTATTTATTTATAAATCGATATTTTATATATATATTAGGTATACATATCTGAAAATATTATACTATATATAAATACTGAGCGCGTGTATATGATATTACAGCACAGTATTAATTATAGATATGATAATACATGTATTTGCGCTTATGTATTGCTGCATATATCATACATATTTACTGATGTGTGTAGGTATTAGCGCAATATCATATATGTTATGGTGTGTATGTATGGAGAATTAGGTATCATAGGGCATGTATACTACGTTGTATCTATGTTTGATAAGTATCAATAATTATATACAGCAGGATACATGTATATACATATATCTATATATATTATACTATATAATTATATATATCATGAATATTGTGTGTGTGTGTGTGTGGATTTGCTTGTGCGGGTGTGTGTGTGGCATTATATATATATATTATTCGATATATCTATATATATTGCATATATATATATATTGCATATACATAATACTATATATATTAGGTCATATAGCAATACATATAATAATATTATATATATATATTATTATGATATAGTTTATATATATATATATATATATGGCATAAAGTACCCAGCCACGCATGCAGACGCTGGAGCGCTTATTTGGGCGCAGCTCCGGCAAACTCCTATGCCTGTACATGATCGCGACTCCAAAATCAAACTCTGGTTAGCTGCAACTGCTGGTTGACCTCCGGTCCGAAGTTAGCCTCCTGCTGGTCCCGGAGTCGTCTTGCTCATCGGTTGTACTCCAGTCCCACTCCGCGTAAACAAATTCTATGACTTTGGTTAGACCTCTGGTAGCAATACAATTTTCGTCCGAACTTTAGATACGCCCGCATTGGCCCGGAGGCAGTTTCCAATCCGCTATAATCCACGCATCTTCCCTAGCACTCTCGGCTGTTTAAGTAGCTTTCTCACACCAAACTAAATTATCTATTATTTGCTTTGGGTAAAGTATAAAAAGCAAATTTCGTAAGGAAATCAACAGTGTTTATTGTAACACTACATTAACACATCTTTAATCAAAGTACAAAACATTTCCTGAGGAGCTCAAAAATAGAAACAAAAATATCCTATATTGTTCTGTAAGCAAATTTTTCAAGCAAATTTAACCCAAATTCGTGGGCCTATTAGTTGGGTGCATAACTGATGAAGCACATTCAATTTGGTATACAGGAAGAAGTTAGCCTAAATATAGATACATGATTGTATACCGTGAGATAATTGTAAGACTAATTGCTGTTAAAGTCCTATTTATTACACCTGAATCATGTCATTTCTCGTGCAGTATATAGCTATATCAAACGCGCTTAGCCATACTTTTTTCCGTAATTCGCTAATATGAACGCAAGGCGGTGAGTCAGGATGTCTTCAAAATTCTACATAATTTATACTATGTTTACTATACCCTTGACGAGTACCGGGGTATTGTTATACTAGCTCGCTTAAGGCTTTACCTTACGAGTAAATGGAAATCGAAAAAAATTGTGGGCATTCTCGTTGGTGCAGTTCAGTCTGGAATTCGGTGACCATCCCGGTCTATAGGACCTATCAGTGTAACTACTGGCAAACATGACATATTGATCAGCAGTTTTTTTTTTTTATTTATGTCAGTTGTATTATAATATATATTGCAGCGATTAAAGAAAATCAAATGAAAGCTAGCATGTGAATAATATTAGATTTGTCATTGAAATTTCATTCAAACGTTGACTCACTCATTGTATTAGTAAAAGTTTCTTAAGCTTTGATGATCAATGTGAATTATTGCTAAGTTGAGATACAACTTGTACATATACGTTTATTCTCGTCGTCCCTTCACATGAGCAATATCTGAATATAAAAACTACATAGGCAATGAGAGACTGGGAGAGCCCGAGTACAGCACATCACAATACTTTTATATTATACAACTTCAATTCAAACAAGATACGACGACATGAAGTGCTTTATCCTTCTGGCTAATTGCAGTTCAATGCAGTTACAACTGGGCACAAACGCCGCCACGTCTTACCAGCAGCAAAGATGGTTACACTACAAGAAGATGTAAGCATTGATTGGTGTAAAACGTGATTGTCGTCTGGTGTTTCCTTACCGGGAGAGATAATAGTTCCGTAGTTCCAGGGCCGTTCAAGCGTCAGTGTGTCCTTCCATTCTGCTGATGTGGCCGCAATCTACCTACGTTGCGGACAAGGTAGTCTCTTCAGGGTTCCACTTCAGAATGTCCGTGGCGCTGTAGTTGCATATCCTTGAAAATATTTGGACGCGTTGGATATTAAGCGAACAAACAAAATACTAGCACTATGTACATGTTATACTCTTACGCATCTATAGGCATATATTAGCCGTAAGGCAGTTATCGTCAGAGAGTAACTAATGCTTTGATAACATCGAATGTATCTGAATTTGTGGTTTTTCGCGTCTTGGGACTGTGGTTCGTGATTTGTAATATGTAATATATAGGCATATAATGTATATTCTCAGAGCGGAATACATATAAATCCCCGGTCGGCATACTGAATATTAAATATAATAACATATAAGATAAGTATAAACATATAATTAATTACTTTATTATAATACACATATGATAATAGTAAATTATATATATAGTACTGATAATTATGTGTAGATGGGGCACACTTGGTATACTAGTTGTATTTATGATAATTTGAGATGCGGAGCTATATATATGATGATATTATTTATGTATTTATTCTATACTAGAGCTTAGGTTATTCTCATTAATAAATATACATTTCTATATAGAATCGCTATATATAATACAGATCTTTATTATAAATATCTATATTAATTCCATAACATTTATGATATATATATATATCTTATATATATATATATTATTATATATAGATTGTGTGTGTGTTGTGTGTGTGTGTATCAAAGCATTACTGTATATTATATAACATACTTATATTCAGAGAGTCAATTATGTACGTAGTCGTGTTTTATGTACTATGTGTGTAGATATATATCGTAGATAATATATCACATGGCATTTTATGCGGCGTTTTGTATATATATATGGTTATGATGAGTGACATATATAATTTGGTTAGTGTGTCGTGTGTACTTGTCACTCGTAGATCATGAGCATGTTATATGTGTATGGTATCCGCATATAATCGGTAATATGTATGTGTGAGTAGGTTAAGTTTATATATATAACAATACATATTGCTTTAATCATATAAGGTACGAAGATTCTACGCTATATAGTAAGGTATTATACATCTTGGTTTGGTGCTGGTGTAATATACTATTACATTTATGCACATAGTATTATCATATGATCTATATATGAGTGCATACGTATATCATACTAAGTATATAATTATCCTTATCTGTAGTATTTAGTTGCTCATAATTGCGCTATCATATATGTGTGTGCATTCATCATATATATTACGGCAGCATATATATAATATAAGTACTTCTCATAGAAGTACTGATTTATATATATGTATATGGTTATAAATACTGGCGGGGGAGCCACGGGGTGGCGAAGACGTACCACTCTGGAGCTTTATTTGGGTCGCGATACTTTCGGCATAAATACATGCTTAATCGCTGTACACAGGTCCGAAATACGTGGCAGAGAACAAACTCTGGATCCTCAACTCTGGTGTTTGACTTCCGTGGTCCGAAGTTAGGCCTCCTGCTGGGCCGCGTGCGTGACTCGTCTAGGACAGAGGGGGGCTCATCGTTGTACTCGCAGTCCCGTCCTCGGTAGACAATGTTCAGACTTTGGTTAGACTCTCTGGGCTCATACTAACTTTCGTGGCGCCTGAACTTTAGTGCCGCAAGCACTTGCCCGGAGGAAAAAAAGCAGCTTTCCACTCCGGCTATAATCTCACCCATTTGGGCGCGCTTCCTTACATCCTTTTAAGTAGCTTTCTCACCAAACAAATTATTCCTTTGTAAAGTATAAAAAAAACAAATTTCGTAAGAAATCAACATTTGTTTATTGTAAAACCTTAACATCTTTAAATCAAGTACAAAATATTTCTGAGGGGCTAAAAATAAAATTCCAATTGTTCTGTAAGCAAATTTTCAAGCAAATTTAGCCCCTCGTGGCCATAGTTTTGGAGTGCATAACTGATAACACTCAATTTGGTAACAGGGAGAAGTTACCTAAATATACATGATTGTATAAAGTGAGATAGTTTGTAAGACTAATTGCTGTTAAAGTCCTAGTTAATTTACACACTAAACCATTCATTCTCCAATTTTGCTATATCAAACCCTTTCCATTTCGTGTTTTTCGCAATTCGCTAATATGAAACGCTGCGAGTCAGTGATGTCTTCAAAATTCTACTTAATAACATTACATACCCGAAAGTATTGTAAATAGCTACTAAGAGTGAATAAAATAAAAATAAAATGCATTTCTCAGTTCTATATCGGAGAATCCAAGACTAAGAACGACTGCAAAGAGATTGATCAGCTGTTTTTTATTTTTATTCAGTTAATATAATAATATTGAAGTGTTTAAAGAAAAATCAAATAAAGCTACAGGGGAAAATATAAAATTTGTCATTGTTTCATTCAAATGTGACTCAGTCATTGTATTATAAAATTTTATTAACTTTAATCAGTGTAATTATGTAGTTGAGAATAAACTTGTACATATTTATCCTCGTCCCTTCACATGACTAGAAATTGAGAGACTGGGAGCCCGAGTACACACATCACAATACTTTTTTATTATACAACCTCTATTCAAACAAGATATTACGACAATGAAGTGCTTTATCCTTCTGGTAATTGCAGTCATTGCAGTTACAACTGCACAACCAACGTCTTATAGGCAAGATGGTTCCTACAAGAGTGTAGCATTGAATTTTGGTCATGATTTCGTCCTACCGAAAATTTTCCAGGCGTTTCAACTCCAAGTGTCTTCCATTCCTGTTGCCCATCCCTACGTTGCGACAGGAGTTCTTCAGGTTTCCACTTCCTGGCCTTGCATATCCGAAAAATATTGTACGTGGAATTAAGGAAAAAAAAAATACACACAATGTAATGTTACTCTACATATAACATATACCGTCACAATATCGTCAGAATAAAGCTTTGAACTCGAATTATGAATTTGTGTTTTTCCTCTTCTGGTTTGTATTTAAATGTATATATACATATATGTATATAAAAATACATAATATACAAATGAATATAAAAAATACATATAAATAAGTATAAATATTCTAAAAAAAATATTCTATATATATACCCTATATATAGAATATATGTGTGTATTTATATATATACACATATATATATATATATATACATACATTTATATATATATGTGTGTGTGTGTATACAAACATACATGTATATATATATATATATATATATATATATATATATATATATATATATATATATACGTATATATATTACATACGTATATACACACATTTATATGTATATGTATATAAGGGTATATATAGATATATATTACATAAAATGCGCGTGTGTGTATATAATATATATAGTTATAGATATATATACATGTTGTGTGTATGTATGCATATATCATACATGTATTGTGTATTTTATACATATATCATACATGTATATATTTATTATTAAATATATGTTTTATATATATTTCATATATATATATATATATATATATATATATAATATTTTTTTTGCGTGGGTACATATATATAATATATATTCATATATCTATATATATGCCTATATATATGTGCATATCATATATATACGCACCCTATATAAATATATATATATTCATATAAATATATATATATATGGGATATGTATAAATACCCAGCCACTCACACCACTCTGGACCTTATTTGGGCCAACTCCGGCAAAATACTAATCCTTACAGGTCCAACTGCAGAAACAACTCTGTCCCAACTCTGGCTGACTCCGGTCCGAAGTTACCGCTGCTGGGCCCGGAGTCGTCTTGTCATCGGTTGTACTCCGGTCTACTCCAGGCAAACAATGTCACTCTTTGGTTAGACTCTGGCATACAATTTTGGTCCGAACTTTACCCAACATTGGCCCGGAGCATTTTCCATTCCGGCATAATCCACCATGCTTCCCTACATCCTTTTAAGTAGCATTTCTCACCAAACTCATTATTCCTTTGTTAAGTATCAAAAAATACAAATTTTGTAAGAAATCAAGTGTTTATAGTAAAACTACATTAACATCTTTAAATCAAAGTACAACATATTTCTGAGGAGCTCAAAATAAAAAATATCCAACTGGTCTGTAAGCAAATTTTCAAGGTCAGACAGATCAACAAGCAAATTTGGCCCCTCGTGGAGTGGAGTTGGAGTGGAGTGAACTCTGAAGACATGGTTTTATTTACACTTATTAAAATGGTCTTACTCAATTGCTCAATTGCTTATAATCCAGCTATGCCAAGTGAAGGACGAGGATAAATATGTACAAGTGTATTCTTAACTACATAATATAACATTGATTATAGACATCTTTCCCTTACCGAAATACATATACAGATAAGGTAAGATTTGATGCACATTTTCAAGTAAAATCTGCAGAACTGAATGAAATTTATTCTCGTGTGCACAAACTTTACACATGTGAGATATTGACTTTTTATAACACAATGACCAGGAGTGAGTCACCTTCGAATGAAACAGTGACAAATTATAGAATATATCACTGTAGCTTTACGTTGTTTCATTTTAACAGAATTATATTAACTGCATAAACAAATAAAAAACATACTTGATCAATATCCTGTAGGACATATACTTGTGATAAAGAAAGAAATTTGTCAATCTGGACAGATTTATTTGCTTGCAGCTCATGAATCCTTTTTTGATTATTTATTTACTTAAGGATTAGGATTATTTAGCAGAGGTTCAGGAACCATTTTACGTTCCTTCTAGGTTTTATAATCAAAGTAAAAAAATATAGTTGCATAACCTCCATATACCTAAGGAGCGTTACTGAGAACACATTCCAAACTAATTCATGTGAAAATGAATAATAATCAAACGTTATATTTCTATGCCGTTATTAGGAGCAATATAAAATACACAGTATCTCAATGTTCCTTTATGTTACTGAAATATTTGTAATTAGATGAGTGGCATATAATTCCAGGGCTTCGATATGTAATTGTAAAGAATATATATGAAAGTAGAATGTATGTAGTATGGTATGTGTTATATATAATTACACACTAACAGAATAGGAAAAACAAAAAAGGATAACTTCGTGGTTCCAAACGTTATGTGACATATTGTGACAGGTGTTTTATAATTTATGTAGAAGAACATAACATTGTGTGTATTTTTGTTCCTTAATATCTATGTACAATATTTTCGATATGGCAAGGGCAGGGTAGTGGAAACTGAAGACTCCTGGCGCACGTAGGATGGCCACAGGAATGGAAGACACTTGAAGTTGAAACTCCTGGAATTCTCGGTAGGGCGAAGTCGTGACCAAAAAAATTCAATGCTACACTCTTGTAGGAACCATCTTGCCTGTAAGACGGTGGTTGTGCTAGCAGCTGCAATGAATGCAACTATAAACAGGGTAAAAGCACTATCTTGTGGTAAGGACGTCCATGCTTGAACAGAAGGCAAAGAATTACGTGTTTGTCCGAGTGTTTACTCCGTGCACCGGAGTCACCAGTTCCATCAATTGTTAGTCGTAATATTTTATATATTGTAAATGAGCGAATGAAGATAAACAAACATTTATGAGTTCATCCTATGCTTACTTATTGCGTTTAATAAGATTCTATCTCTTACTCTTCACCTAAGCATAGACAGGCGTAGTTGTATTTTCAGATTATTAATAATTCATTTCCATATCCACATGTTTTACACATGTAGCGAATGACTTTTATCAAGATATAGAAACTGGCGATTAGTCAAATCTGAAATCACTAATGTTGATTTATAGGAGTATCTCACTCTATTTTGTGTATTTTTTCCGTGATTTATAATAAAGAAAATAACTTTAAGTGAATTGTTGATTAATACCATAATCACAATTAAGGTTTTCGTGTATATTTTCGATATAAGTAAAAGAATAGATAGATGATCTGAAATCCATACATATACATTCCATGACTAAACCAAGGATAGCACCAAATTCATCCAGTGTCGTTTAAGGTGATGCATTACATTCCTTTCGGGTTTCATAATCATCGAGATGAATTGATATGGGCATATATAGAACTTCATAATGCATACAGTGGTCAATGAGTACTTACTCCAATCATTTCAAGTGATGATTCGGCTGTTGACAACGATGTTTAATAAAAAAAAGTCTGAAAGGATTGAAAGCATTGTCTTTCCTTGTTTTCCCATGTGCATGATGAGTTGCTTGCCTATAGATAAAGTCTAATGAAGAAATGAGTTACCAGCATCACATGTCTTTGGTATGTGAGACGAAGGATAGATATTACTGTTGCTAAGTATACTTATATATAACTCCACGAAAATTAATTAATTATATTTATTGTTACGTATAGTATCCCATTTTCTAATTTACATAGAATTAGTAACCTATTTCCACTAATCTGGTAGTGTTTTGTTTCACGGTAAATGCATATAGGGATTGATGAAAAAACAATATCAGGGGAAAAGCTCCTTCTCGCCAGGCATTTGCATAGAGGTACATATGTGGCAGAAGGCAGTGACACCTTTCAAGAGACAGCGGATGCCATCGTTTCCCTTTAGGGTTTTTCCTTCAAACGTGTTAAAAGCATATGCACTTACTGCATGGTTGCTACATCATCAAGTTCAGTCATTATTTCAAAGTTGGGTGTAGAGGCTAAAGCTGCATTACTGATTATTCTTGGTTCGCCATAGAGTTCTGAGTAATGTTCAATACATCTTGCCATCTGCTATGCAGATGAGAGTCCTATCAGCTGACTTAAGTGGGCAAACCTTTTTCACTTTGGGTCCTACGGCTTTGTTCAGGGCTCAGCACATCTCTTTTGAGTTTCCTTCATCTGAAGCCTTTTGGATATCATCGCAGTTTGTTCTACCTGATGGCACAGGATCTGGTGACTTTCTGTAGCTTAGTCTGCGCTTATCTGAGTGCCGTGAGTATTGCGTGTAGGTCTTTTCATATATTGTATGTCCCTCCCTCTAGGCAATCATAAGAGGTTCAAGAACATTCAAGCTACCAGTCATCCAGTCTTCAGGTGGTGGTCTTTCCACACCGAAGGATTCAACTGATGCTTCGTACATAGCATTTGCGAGACTTTGCTAAGTATACAAGGAATTATATATAATATACAAGGAATTATATATAATATACAAGGAATTGTATATAATATACAAGGAATTGTATATAATATACAAGGAATTATATATAATATACAAGGAATTATATATAATATACAAGGAATTATATATAATATACAAGGAATTATATAATATACAAGGAATTATATATAATTTTCCTTTACACAACGTGTCATTTGTTAAAGTCAGTTAATATAAGAACTCAAGAACCGAGGACGCAAAGCTCGGTTCTAGATCCTTTACGCCATGTCTTCTCCCTCCTGACGTTACCTTACACAGGTCTTTCACCAGTTGTGAAGGCAAATATGAAATAAATTACATCCAATTATACAGTATTGTATATTGTAGCTTTGCTATTCCTCATTCTCTGTAATGCAACTAATGTAATTATTTCATTAAGCGAAGATGCATAGAAAATTACCATGTTATTTTTCCAAATATTAATTTAAATTCGTTTCATAGAATTTGAGTTTGCCGCGAATTGCACCTCGATTATTATGTAATGTAATACCCCAATCTCTACCAATACTGGATGACTAGACACATTTCTTAATTAACCAAGTCAGAGAATTTGCAGATTTATGAACTGAATCACATAGCTGATCAGAAATCGTGCGTTTAAAGGTGAAAAGATGCTGCTGTCGGCGTTGTCTGAGCAAGATTTGGGAGTCTAATTAGAGATACAGAGCCTTTATCGGAAGCTTCAGTTTTAAGCGAATTTTGACCAAGATAAAACCATGGTCTAGAATCTTGCTCTTTTCCCTTTCCTATTGCAGAAATAAGGATAATGTTGTTTTTAATAAAAGAGCTTGTATATATCTAATGTCTTATTCTTGGTAAATTACATTATGGAATAAAACAATTTTGATACATGTGATCAAACCATGCCTTCAGAGTTCACTCCGTGTTTTTATATATCCGCAGAATAATGAATGTGTGGATACTATGGCTTTAAAAAAATTATATTTCGAAAAGCCTAAAATATGGATATGTATGAAGATAAATTAGATAAATTATTACTAATCAACAATCTCTAATTTCTTCACTTAATTATGTAATTAATTGCGGTAGTTGCATTAAACAAAATAGGACAAAACAGTTTTCTTGACATATCTGGAATATAAGAACGACTAGCAATTGAGAGACTGGGAACCCGAGTGCACACAGAGTACGATACCAGCAATACCTTATATTATACGACCTCTAGTCAAGCAGGATGCCATAAGTGAAAGGCCCGGGCGAAGACAGAATTTCGCAAATCTCAAGCAAGCAGCAAGTCAAGCAGGATATCATTTACCACAATGAAGTACATTATCCTCCTGGCAGTTGCAGTCATTGCAGTTACAACTGCACAACCAACTTCTTACAGGCAAGATGGTTCCTACAAGAGTGTAGCATTGAATTTCGGGCATGATTTCGTCCTACCGAGAATTCCAGGCGTTCAACTCCAAGTGTCTTCCATTCCTGTGCCCATCCCTACGTTGCGCCAGGAGTTCTTCAAGGTTCCACTTCCTGCCCTTGCTTATCCGAAAAATATTGTACATGGATATTAAGGAACAAAAATACACGCAATGTAATGTTACTCAACATACAGCTTAAAACGCCGTCACAACATTGTCAAAGGAAAGCGCTGAAATCGAATTATCTTTTGTTTTTCCTGTTCTATTAGTAAACAAGGAAACAACAAAGTAAAGTGGTGAATAAAGGAGGGGGAGTGGGAAGGTAAGTGGTGAAAGTGTAGATTATAGTAGGGGGCGACACCCTTAGCGTTTTGTTTCTACTATCATCGTTTGGAGAGGAAAGAGGAAGGAGGCAGGTGTTATGATAACAAGTCAACTTTGCTTTTTTATTTTTATTTTTATGCAAAAGTGAACATGAATTATTATTTCATATGTCTCATACATGGTTACGGTATGATAAGTGTAATTATATATATGCATATACATACATAAATGTAATTATATATATACATGCAATTATACATACATTTAATTATACATATTCAATTATATATACATTCAAATATATACATTCAATTATATATATATACATAATGCATAGATATATATATTTATATGTATACATATACATTGGCATCCTTTATATAAATATCTCATTGTCAGCATTTTGGAATAAAATCATTTTTAATATGATCTATCCGGCCTTTTCATATAACAGCGTTGAGTCAGAAATTCCACTAAGAATGAATAAAAGAGAAAAAAAATAACTTTATACATTTAATCATATATCGAAAAAGCTTTAACTGTGATTATAGAAAGACAAATTCAATATGGAATTGATCAGCAATTTTCTATCCGTCTTCGTTTTAATGAATTAATTACATTAATTGGTATTACAGAGAATGAGGAAAAGAAAAGAAAATTGCCTTATCAATATAACAATACTGTATAACAGGATATAATTTATTTCATATCTCGATCTTGGTTACTATATGATGCCATTTATTCACGCGTGCATATGAAGAGTAATTACAGTTTCAGTTCTCTAGATTTTGCTATATCAAATCTTACCATACGCGTTTACGTAATCCGCTAATATGAAACAGCGATGAGTCAGGATGTCTTCAAAATTCTACTTATGAACTTTACATATACGAGAAGTATTTATATAGGTATTACGAGTGAATAAAAGAAAAAACGCATTCTCTCAGCTCTATATCGGAGAGTCCAAGACTACAGAACGACTGCAAATGAGATATTGATCAGCAGATTTTTAGTTTTATTCACTTAATATAATAATATTGAAGTGATTAAAGAAAATCAAGTAAAGCTACAGTGAGACATTATATAATTTATCACGGTTTCACTCAATCGTGACTCCCTCACTGTATGATAAGTCCCTTATTCACATGTGCGTATGAAGAGTAATTACTCACTAATCATTCAGTTTTCCAGATTTTACTAAATCAACTCTTACCATACTTTACGTAATTCGCTGTTATAAACAGCGATGAGTCAGGATGTCTTCACAATTCTATTTGATAACTCTTTATACCCGAGGAGTATTGTATATGGTTACTACGAGTGAAAAAATATATATATATGCATTCTCTCATTTGTATATCGGAGAGTCCAAGAACGACTACAAATTACATATTGGTCAGCAGTTTTTATTTTTTATTCAGTTAACATAATTATATTGAAGTGAATAGGGGAAAATAAGTAAAGCTACAGTGAGATATATAATGTTATTGGTCCATTAACACGTGACTCACTCATTACATTATAAAAGTCATTAATTCACATGTGTAAAGTTTGTCTACACGAGAATAAATTTTATTCAGTTCTGCAGATTCTACTTGGAAAATGTGCATCAAATCTTACCATACTTGTATACGTATTTCGCTAAGGGAAAGATGTCTATTATCAATGTAATTATGTAGATGAGAATAAACTTGTACATATTTATCCTCGTCCCTTCACTTGACATATCTGGAATATAAGAACGACTAGCAATTGAGAGACTGGGAGCCCGAGTGCACACGTCACAATACTTTATATTATTCAACCTCTAGTCAAACAAGATATTACGACAATGAAGTGCTTTATCCTCCTGGCAATTGCAGTCATTGCAGTTACAACTGCACAACCAACGTCTTACAGGCAAGATGGTTCCTACAAGAGTGTAGCATTGAATTTTGGCCATGATTTCGTCTTGCCGAGAATTCCAGGCGTTCAACTCCAAGTGTCTTCCATTCCTGTGCCCATCCCTACGTTGCGACAGGAGTTCTTCAGGGTTCCACTTCCTGCCTTTGCATATCCGAAAAATATTGTACGTGGATATTAAGGAACAAAAAATACACACTATGTAATGTTACTCTACATATAGCATAAACCGTCACAATATTGTCAGAATAAAGCTTTGAACTCGAATTAAGAATTTGTGTTTTTCCTCTTCTGGTTGTGTATTTAAATGCATATACATACATATATAGAAATACATATATGCATATACATATACATACATAAATATATGCATATACATATACATACATAAATATATACATATAAATATATAAATATGCATTTTAATATATACATATAAATATGCATTTTAATATATATATATAAATATACATATATACATATAAGTACATACAAATGCACATATATACATATAAATGCATATAAATACATAAATATAAATATGCATACAAAAAAAGATATATATATACATATATATGGACACATATATGTGTGTATCTATACACACACACACACATATATATAAATATATATATACACACATATAATTTATATATATATATATATATATATATATATATATATATATATATGTGTGTGTGTGTGTGTGTGTGTGTGTGTGTGTGTGTGTGTGTGTATACACAAACATACATGTGTATATATATACATACGTATACACATATATATGTATATGTATATATATATATATATATGTATATGTATATATATATATACATATATATATATATATATATATATATATATGCGCGTGTGTATATATATAGATACAGATATATATACATGTATGTGCGTATGTATGCATATATCATACATGTATATGTATGTATACATATATCATACATGTATATATTTATATATATAAATATATGTTTATATATATTTACATATATATATTTGTTTGTGTGTGTGTGTGTGTGTGTAATATATATATATATATATATATATATATATATATATTCATATATATATATATATATATATATATATATATTCATATATCTATATATATGCATATATATATGTATGTTTGTATATATATACATATATATATATATATATATATATATATGTGTGTGTGTGTGTGTGTGTGTGTATGTGTGTGTGCATATCCTATAGTTACGCACATATATATATAATATATACATTCATATAAATATATATATATATGCATAAATACCCAGCCACCAACACCACTCTGGACCTTATTTGGGCCAGCTCCGGCAAACTCCTAATCCTGTACAGGTCCAACTCCAGAAACAAACTCTGGCCCAACTCTGGCTGACTCGGTCCGAAGTTAGCCTCCGCTGGCCCGGGGTCGTCTTGCTCATCGGTTGTACTCCGGTCCACTCCCGGCAAACAATGTCAGACTCTGGTTAGATTCTGGCATACAATTTTCGTCCGAACTTTACCCAACATTGGCCCGGAGCAGTTTCCACTCCGGCATAATCCACCATGCTTCCCTACATCCTTTTAAGTAGCATTTCTCACCAAACTAATTATTCCTTTGTAAAGTATAAAAAAAAATAAAAATCGTAAGAAATCAACAGTGTTTATTGTAAAACTACATTATCATCTTTAAATCAAAGTACAAAATATTTCTGAGGAGCTCAAAAATAAAAATAAGCAAATTTAGCCCCTCGTGGCCATAGTTGGAGTGTAATAACTGATAACACATCAATTTGGTATACAGGGAGAAGTTACCTGAATATACATGATTGTATAAAGTGAGATAGTTGTAAGACTAATTGCTGTTAAAGTCCTAGGTAATTACACACTAATCATTCAGTTCTCAGATTTTGCTATATCAAACCTTACCATACGTGTTTACGTAATTCGCTAATATGAAAAAGCGCTGAGTGTCTTCAAAATTCTTCTTAATAACATTACATACCCGAGAAGTATTGTATATAGCTACTACGAGTGAATAAAAGAAAAATGCATTCTCTCAGTTCTATATCGGAGAATCCAAGGCTACAGAACGACTGCAAATGAGATATTGATCAGCAGTTTTTAATTTTTATTCAGTTTATATAATAATATTGAAGTGATTAAAGAAAATCAAATAAAGCTACAGTGAGATATTATGTAATTTGTCATTGTTTCATTCAAACGTGACTCACTCATTGTATTATAAAAGTTATTAACTCACAAGTATAAAGTTTGTGCACACGAGAATAAATTTCATCCAGTTCTCAGGATTTTACTTGGAAAATGTGCTAAGGGAAAGATGTCTATAATCAATGTAATTATGTAGTTGAGAATAAACATATTTACATATTTATCCTCGTCCCTTCACATGGCATATCTGGAATATAAAAACGACTAGCAATTGAGAGACTGGGAGCCCGAGTGCACACATCACAATACTTTATTTTATACAACCTCTAGTCAAACAAGATGTTAGGACAATGAAGTGCTTTATCCTCCTGGCAATTGCAGTCATTGCAGTTACAACTGCACAGCCAACTTCTTACAGGCAAGATGGTTCCTACAAGAGTGTAGCACTGAATTTTGGTCATGATTTCGTCCTGCCGAGAATTCCAGGCGTTCAACTTCAAATGTCTTCCGTTCCTGTGCCCATCCCTACGTTGCGACAGGAATTCTTCAGGGTTCCACTTCCTGCCCTTGCATATCCTAAAAATATTGTACGTGGATATTAAGGAACAAAAAATACACACTATGTAATGTTACACTACATATAGCATAAACCGTCACAATATCGTCAGAATAAAGCTTTGAACTCGAATTATGAATTTGTCTTTTTCCTCTTCTGGCTGTGTATTTAAATGTATATGTACATACATATGTAGACTTACATATATGTATATAAGATACATAAATATACATATGAATATAAATAAGTACAAATATAAATATAAATACATTTATATATATAAAATATATACATATATCCATATACATATACATACATGAATATATGCATATAAATATACACATATATGACAGACAGATCAACAATCAAATTTGGCCTCTCGTGGAGTAGAGTTGGAGTGCAGTAACTGATAATACATCAATTTGGTATACAGGGGGAAGTTATCTAAATATACATGATTGTATAAAGTGAGATAGTTGCAAGACTAATTGTGGTTAAAGTCCTATTTTGGTAAAAATAATAATAATAATAAATAAATAAATAAATAAATAAATAAATAAATACCTTGTCAGGTTATGTATTGATTGTACAACTCACTGAATTATACCGGGTGTCTCCTCCCAATCCCAGCGAAAGCCAGCAGAGCAGAAGAGGGAGGTGGTGGCGGTGGAGGTTGAATATTGCACAAACAAATAAAAAACGAGCTAGGTAGGCCTACAGGGTTAAGGCTCTAGGCTGTAAGCAGATTCCAACACACCACTCATCTTCGCAGGCTGGCCCAAAGTTTACCGATGGACGCCTCATACTAACATCACAAATAGCCTACACACTGTTGACTGTGCGAATGCATCATGCATTGCACAACTGCAGTTCTGATAATTGCACCGTGACCGTAGTAGTCAGTCACCAGTTCGGTAGAAAAAAAAATTTTTGCTGCTACTGGCGAAAATGAGAGTCAGTGTCTTATTTCATAGGCCCTTCATGAAAATTTGCTGTTTTCCGTACAAAGAACTGTGCTATTACCTCAAATAATCTTGAATTAATTTCTAAAAGGAAATGTAAACAAAACCCGATTGGCAGCAATCTATCAACGACTAGCAATTGAGAGACTGGGAACCCGAGTGTACACAGAGTACGATACCAGCAATACCATATGTTATACGACCTCTAGTCAAGCAGGATATCATTTACCACAATGAAGTGCATTATCCTCCTGGCAGCTGCAGTCATTGCAGTTACAACTGCACAACCAACTTCCTACAGGCAAGATGGTTCCTACAAGAGTGTAGCATTGAATTTTGGTCATGATTTCGTCCTACCGAGAATTCCAGGCGTTCAACTCCAAGTGTCTTCTATTCCTGTGCCCATCCCTATGCTGCGCCAGGAGTTCTTCAAGGTTCCACTTCCTGCCCTTGCTTATCCGAAAAATATTGTACATGGATATTAAGGAACAAAAATACACGCAATGTAATGTTACTCAACATACAGTTTAAAACGCCGTCACAACATTGTCAAAATAAAGCGTTGAAATCGAATTATCTTTTGTTTTTCCTGTTCTATTAGTAAACAAGGAAACAACAAAGGAAAATGGTGAGTAAAGGAGGGGAGTGGCAAGGTAAGTGGTGAAAGTGAAAGAAGTGGTAGATTAATAGTAGGGGGCGATACCCTTAGCGTTTTGTTTCTATTATCATCGTTTGGAGAGGAAAGAGGAACGAGGCAGATGTTATGATAACAAGTCAACTTTATTATTTTATTTTTATTTTTATGTAAAAGTGAACATGAATTATTATTTCATATGTCTCATACATGGTTACGGTATAAGTGTAATTATATATATGCATATACATAGATAAATGTAATCATATATATACATGCAATTATACATACATTCAATTATACATATTCAATTATATATACATTCAATTATATATACATTCAATTATATATACATTCAATTATATATACATTCAATTATATATACATTCAATTATATATACATTCAATTATATATACATTCAATTATATATACATTCAATTATATATACATTCAATTATATATACATTCAATTATATATATATATATATATATACATATATGCATAGCTATTTATATTTATATATATACATATACATTTGGCATCCTTAATATAAATATCTCATTGTCAACATTTTGGAATAAGATAATTTTTAATGTGATCCTATGCGGCCTTTTCATGTAACAGTGTTGAGTCAGGAATTCCACTAAGAATGAATAAAAGAGAAAAAAATACTTTATACATTTAATCATATATCGAAAAGCTTTAACTGTGATTATAGAAAGACAAATTCAATATGGTATTGATCAGCAATTTTCTATCCGTCTTCGTTTAATGAATTAATTACATTAATTGTATTACAGAGAATGAGGAAAAGAAAATAAAATTGCCTTATCAATATAACAATACTGTATAATAGGATATAATTTATTTCATATCTCGATCTTGGTTACTATATGATGTCATTTATTCACGTGCATATGAAGAGTGATTACATCATTCAGTTCTCTAAATTTTGCTATATCAAATCTTACCATACGCGTTTACGTAATCCGCTAATATGAAACAGCTATGAGTCAAGATGTCTTCAAAATTCTACTTATTAACTTTACATACTCGAGAAGTGTTGTATATAGGTATTACGAGTGAATAAAAGAAAAAATGCATTCTCTCATCTCTATATCGGAGAGTCCAAGACTACAGAACGACTGCAAATGAGATATTGATCAGCAGTTTTTTTTATTCAGTTAATATAATAATATTGAAGTGATTAAAGAAAATCAAGTAAAGCTACAGTGAGACATATGATTTGTCACGGTTTCACTCAAACGTGACTCCCTCACTGTATAATAAGTCCTTTATTCACATATGCGTATGAAGAGTAATTACTCACTAATCATTCAGTTTTCCAGATTTTGCTATATCAAATCTTACCGTACTTTACGTAATTCGCTGTTGTAAACAGCGATGAGTCAGGATGTCTTCACAATTCTACTTAATAACTCTACATACCCGAGGAGCATTGTATGTGGTTACTACGAGTGAAAAAAATATATATATGCATTCTCTCATTTCTATATCGGAGAGTCCAAGAACGACTACAAATTACATATTAGTCAGCAGTTTTTATTTTCTATTCAGTTAATATAATTATATTAGAGTGAATAAGGAAAAATAAGTAAAGCTATAGTGAGATATATAATGTCATTGTTTCATTCACACATGACTCACTCATTGTATTATAAAAGTCATTAACTCACATGTGTAAAGTTTGTGTACACGAGAATAAATTTCATTCAGTTCTTTAGATTTTACTTGGAAAATGTGCATCAAATCTTACCATATTTGTATACGTATTTCGCTAAGGGAAAGATGTCTATTATTAATGTAATTATGTAGATGAGAATAAACTTGTACATATTTATCCTCGTCCCTTCACTTGACATATCTGGAATATAAGAACGACTAGCAATTGAGAGACTGGGAGCCCGAGTGCGCACATCACAATACTTTATATTATACAACCTCTAGTCAAACAAAATATTACGACAATGAAGTGCTCTATCCTCCTGGCAATTGCAGTCATTGCAGTTACAACTGCACAGCCAACTTCTTACAGCCAAGATGGTTCCTACAAGAGTGTAGCATTGAATTTTGGTCATGATTTCGTCCTCCCGAGAATTCCAGGCGTTCAACTCCAAGTGTCTTCCATTCCTGTGCCCATCCCTACGTTCCGACAGGAGTTCTTCAGGGTTCCACTTCCTGCCCTTGCATATCCGAAAAATATTGTACGTGGATATTAAGGAACAAAAAATACACACTGTAATGTTGCTCTACATATAGCATAAACCGTCACAATATCGTCAGAATAAAGCTTTGAACTCGAATTATGAATTTGTTTTTCCTCTTCTAGTTCGTGTATTTATATAGACATACATATATGTATATAAAAATACATAAATGTACATATGAATATAAATATACATATAAATAAGTACAAATATAAATATAAATACATTTTATATACATATACATAAAATATATACATATATGCATATACATATACATATACATACATGCATATAAATATACACACATACATATTTATGAATATGAGCATACATATATGTACATAGAAATATGCACATATATACATATAAATATACATTTTAATATATCATATAAATATACATTTTAATATATCATATAAATATACATTTTAATATATCATCTAAATATACATATATACATATATACATATAAATGCATACAAATACATAAATATATATATAGATAAAGATATATATATATATATATATATATATATATATATATATATATATATGCACGTGTATATATATATAGATATAGTTATAGATATATATACATGTATGTGCGTATGTATGCATATATCATACATTTATGTGTGTATGTTTGCACATATCATATATGTATGTGTGCATGTATACATATATCATACATGTATATGTTTATATATGTTTATATATATTTACATATATACATATATATATATATATATATGTATGTATTTGCTTGTGTGAGTGTGTGCATATATATAATATATATTCATATATCTATATATATGCATATATATATATGTGCATATCATATACTATATATAGTCATATACATACATATATATATATATATATATATATGCATAAATACCCAGCCACCCATACCACTCTGGACCTTATTTGGGCCAGCTCCGGCAAACTCCTAATCCTGTACATTTCCAACTCCAGAAACAAACTCTGGACCAACTCTGGCTGACTCCGGTCCGAAGTTAGCCGCCGCTGGCCCGGAGTCGTCTTGCACATCGGTTGTACTCCAGTCCACTCCCGGTAAACAATGTCAGACTTTGGTTAGACTCTGGCATACAATTTTCGTCCGAACTTTACCCAGCATTGGCCCGGAGCAGTTTCCACTCCGGCATAATCCACCATGCTTCCCTACATCCTTTTAAGTAGCATTTCTCACCAAACTAATTATTCCTTTGTAAAGTATAAAAACAAATTTCGTAAGAAATCAACAGTGTTTATTGTAACACTACATTAACATCTTTAAATCAAAGTACAAAATAGGACCTAAAAAATAAAAATATCCAATTGTTCTGTAAGCAAATTTTCAAGCAAATTTAGCCCCTCGTGGCCATAGTTGGAGTGCAGTAACTGATAACACATCAATTTGGTATACAGGAAGAAGTTACCTAAATATACATGATTGTATAAAGTGAGATAATTGTAAGACTAATTGCTGTTAAAGCCCTATTTAATTACACACTAATCATTCATTTCTCCAGATTTTGCTATATCAAACCTTACCATACGTGTTTACGTAATTCGCTAATATGAAACAGCGGTGAGTCAGGATGTCTTCAAAATTCTACTTAATAATATTACATACCCGAGTATTGTATATAGCTACTACGAGTAAATAAAAGAAAAAAAATGCATTCTCTCAGTTCTATATCTGAGAATCCAAGACTACAGAACGACTGCAAATGAGATATTGATCAGCAGTTTTTTATTTTTATTCAGTTTATATAATAATATTGAAGCGATTAAAGAAAATCAAATAAAGCTACAGTGAGATATATAATTTGTCATTGTTTCATTCAAACGTGACTCACTCATTGTATTATAAAAGTTATTAACTTTAATCAATGTAATTATGTAGTTGAGAATAAACTTGTACATATTTATCCTCGTCCCTTCACATGACATATCTGGAATATAAAAACGACTAGCAATTGAGAGACTGGGAGCCCGAGTACACACATCACAATACTTTATATTATACAACCTCTAGTCAAACAAGATACTACGACAATGAAGTGCTTTATCCTTCTGGCAATTGCAGTCAATGCAGTTACAACTGCACAACCAACGTCTTACAGGCAAGATGGTTCCTACAAGAGTGTAGCATTGAATTTTGGTCACGATTTCGTCCTACCGAGAATTCCAGGCGTTCAACTCCAAGTGTCTTCCATTCCTGTGCCCATCCCTACGTTGCGACAGGAGTTCTTCAGGGTTCCACTTCCTGGCCTTGCATATCCGAAAAATATTGTACGTGGATATTAAGGAACAAAAAATACACACTATGTAATGTTACTCTACATATAGCATATACCGTAACAATATCGTCAGAATAAAGCTTTGACCTCGAATTATGAATTAGTGTTTTTCCTCTTCTGGTTTGTATTTAAATGTATATATACATATATGTATATAAAAATACATAAATATACATATGAATATAAATATACATATAAATAAGTTTAAACATAAATATTCTATATATATACATATATATAAATCATATATATATAGAATATATATGTATATGCACACGTATATGTGTGTATTTATATATATATACACATATATATGAATATATATATATACATATATATATATATGTGTGTGTGTGTGTGTGTGTATACAAACATACATGTATATATATATACATACGTATACACACATATATGTATATGTATATATAGATATATATAGATATATATACATATGTGCGCGTGTGTATATATATAGTTATAGATATATATATATGTATGTGTGTATGTATGCATATATCATACATGTATATGTGTATGTATACATATATCATATATGTATATATTTATATATCTATATATATGCATATATATATATATATATATATATATATATATATATATATATATATATATATATATATTCATATATGTGTGTGCATATCAAGATGGTTCCTACAAGAGTGTAGCATTGAATTTTGGTCACGATTTCGTCCTACCGAGAATTCCAGGCGTTCAACTCAAAGTGTCTTCCATTCCTGTGCCCATCCCTACGTTGCTAAATCAATTTCCACCGAGTGCCTACGGGGAGTGAGCGTAAAACTTCGCTGTCATTACTCAAGTATGAGTAGACAGGTAATGTCTATGGAGCTAGTAAGATCCTAGTTGCACACTCCTTTTGTGGGTCGTGTGGCATGGTTGGTTTAGCACTGGCCTCCGGTTTCATACCCGGAGTGACCTAGGTTCGAGTCCTGGTCAGGGAGGGTTGTTACTTATCGATATCAATGCGGCATTGCATTATTCCATCTTTCATAAAATATATACCTCAGGACATCTGACTTAGGATTTGAATTGCTAAATCAATTTCCACCGAGTGCCTACGGGGAGTGAGCGTAAAACTTCGCTGTCATTACTCAAGTATGAGTAGACAGGTAATGTCTATGGAGCTAGTAAGATCCTAGTTGCACACTCCTTTTGTGGGTCGTGTGGCATGGTTGGTTTAGCACTGGCCTCCGGTTTCATACCCGGAGTGACCTAGGTTCGAGTCCTGGTCAGGGAGGGTTGTTACTTATCGATATCAATGCGGCATTGCATTATTCCATCTTTCATAAAATATATACCTCAGGACATCTGACTTAGGATTTGAATTGCTAAATCAATTTCCACCGAGTGCCTACGGGGAGTGAGCGTAAAACTTCGCTGTCATTACTCAAGTATGAGTAGACAGGTAATGTCTATGGAGCTAATATATATATATATATATATATATATATATATATATATATATATATATTCATATATGTGTGTGCATATCATATATATACGCACATATATATAATATATATATTCATATGAATATATATATGTATATGTATAAATACCCAGCCACCAACACCACTCTGGACTTTATTTGGGCCAACTTCGGCAAACTCCTAATCCTGTACAGGTCCAACTGCAGAAACAAACTCTGGCCCAACTCTGGTTGACTCCGGTCCGAAGTTAGCCTCTGCTGGCCCGGGGTCGTCTTGCTCATCGGTTGTACTCCAGTCCACTCCCGGCAAACAATGTCAGACTTTGGTTAGACTCTGGTATACAATTTTCGTCCGAACTTTACCCAACATTGGCCCGGAGCAGTTTCCACTCCGGCATAATCCACCATGCTTCCCTACATCCTTTTAAGTAGCATTTCTCACCAAACTAATTATTCCTTTGTAAAGTATAAAAAAAACAAATTTCGTAAGAAATCAACAGTGTTTATTGTAAAACTACATTAACATCTTTAAATCAAAGTACAAAATATTTCTGAGGAGCTAAAAAATAAAAATATCCAATTGTTCTGTAAGCAAATTTTCAAGCAAATTTAGCCCCTCGTGGCCATAGTTGGAGTGCAGTAACTGATAACATATCAATTTGGTATACAGGGAGAAGTTACCTAAATATACATGATTGTATAAAGTGAGATAGTTGTAAGACTAATTGCTGTTAAAGTCCTAGTTAATTACACACTAATCATTCAGTTCTCCAGATTTTGCTATATCAAACCTTACCATACGTGTTTACGTAATTCGCTAATATGAAACAGCGGTGAGTCAGGATGTCTTCAAAATTCTGCTTAATAACATTACATACCTGAGAAGTATTGTATATAGCTACTACGAGTGAATAAAAGAAAAAAATGCATTCTCTCAGTTCTATATCGGAGAATGTAATTATGTAGTTGAGAATAAACTTGTACATATTTATCCTAGTCCCTTCCCATGACTAGCAATTGAGAGACTGGGAGCCCGAGTACGCACATCACAATACTTTATATTATACAACCTCTAGTCAAACAAGGCCGGGCCATAAGTGAAAGGCCCGGGCGAAGCCAGAACTTCGCAAATCTCAAGCAAGCAAGCAAGTCAAACAAGATATTACGACAATGAAGTGCTTTATCCTTCTGGCAATTGCAGTCATTGCAGTTACAACTGCACAACCAACGTCTTACAGGCAAGATGGTTCCTACAAGAGTGTAGCATTGAATTTTGGTCACGATTTCGTCCTACCGAGAATTCCAGGCGTTCAACTCAAAGTGTCTTCCATTCCTGTGCCCATCCCTACGTTGCGACAGGAGTTCTTCAGGGTTCCACTTCCTGGCCTTGCATATCCGAAAAATATTGTACATGGATATTAAGGAACAAAAATACACGCAATGTAATGTTACGCAACATACAGCTTAAAACGCCGTCACAACATTGTCAAAATAAAGCGTTGAAATCGAATTATCTTTAGTTTTCCCTGTTCTATTAGTAGAACAGGGAATATCCGTACAATATTTTTCGGCATATCCGAAAACTATTGTACGTGGATATTAAGGAACAAAAAATACACACAATAAAACGTCACAATATCGTCAGAATAAAGCTTTTTAACTCGAATTATGATTTTTTTTTTGTTATTCCTCTTCTGGTTGTGTATTTAAATGTATACATACATACATATAGACATATATACATATATATAGCCGTACATACATGTATATAAGTGATCATATAAATATACATATGAAAAATACAAATATAAATACAAATTTATATACATATATGTATATACATATACATATACAAATAAATGCAAAAATAAATATAGATATCAATATATATAAAATATACATATATGTAAAATATACATATACATGTATATAAAATATATGCATATGCATACTTATTTGTATATACATATATACATATGCATATGTGCGTATAAATATGCACATTTATACATATGAATATACATATATATACATATAAATATATATTTAGATATACTTATATATACATATAAATATATATATTTAGATATACTTATATATACATATAAATCCATACAAATATACATATATACATATAAATGCATACAAATATACCTATAAAGTTAAGTATATATATATATATATATATATATATACATTTATATATGTATGTATATATATATGTATACACACATACATGTATACACACACACACACACACACACACACACACACAATATATATATATATATATATATATATATATATATATATATATATATATATATATATATATATATATAATATGAAACAGCGGTGAGTCAGGATGTCTTCAAAATTCTGTGTGTGTGTGTGTGTGTGTGTGTGTGTGTATATGTATATACATATGTATATGCATACATATTTATATGTATATTTATATACATATGTATATATATACATATATATATATATATATGCTCGTGTGTATATATATACAGATATAGATATAGATATAGATATAGATTCCATCCTCAGACCTGAGGATAGAATCCAGGTGGATTTCAACTGTAGTCTCATTTTCAATAAATCTAGTTTTTGTATTGTGAGTTTTTCTTCCAGATATAGATATATATACGTGTATGTGTGTATGTATGTATATATATGTATATATATACACATGTATGTGTGTGTATATATATATATATATATATATTTATATATATATATATATTTATATATATATATATATATATATATATTTATATATATATATATATATATATATATATATATTCCCTTTAATCGAATTACATTAACTGAATAAAAACTTAAAAACTGCTGACCAATATCTAATTTGCAGTCGTTCTGTGGTCCTGGGTTCTCCGATTTACAACTGAGAGAATTTTTTTTTTTCATTCACTTGTAGTAACCATATACAATACTTCTCGGGCATGTAAGGTTATTACGTGGAATTCTGGAGACATCCTGACTCATCGCTGTTCATAACCGCGAATTACACAAATAAGTATGGTAAGATTTCATACAAACAAGAAAGCACCCACAAGAATGTACCACTGAAATTTGGTCATGATATCGCCCTACCAAGGATCCCAGGCGTTCAACCTCAAGTGTCTTCCATTCCTTGTTCCTCCCTACGTTGGGCCAGGTCTTCAGAGTTCCACTTTTTGCCCTCGCATATGGGGAAAATATTGGGCGTGGTTCTTAAGGAACAGAAATACATATATGTGTATACATATAATAAAGCTCATAGCAGTTCTCGTGTTTAACTGGAAAAAATTTAAGTTATTGGGAAAATGTTAAAATATGGATGAAGAATAGATCTCTCTAACTATTAATAGTATTTATGGAAATGTTCGCCGTTTTATCCGCTATTAATGGTAAAACGTTGGCGACATTTATTATAAAATTGCCTATCTCATTAATGGTAGGATTTGTAGGGGGACTAACATTTAATATTTCTTGATTGTACAATAATAGACCTTTCATGTAAAGTATTTATTATCATACCCTTAATAAAGATCGTAATGTGTCATGAAACCCTCACTGTATCATTTATTCGTCTGCATACTGCATAATCTTACTGTATTTTCTATCATTACTAAAAGTGAATTATATGGTTTCTAATACGTTTTCTATTTCATATACATTGAGTATATTCAGTTACTTTTGATCTCCCTTGAAACAACTTGTTAACTGCTTAAAGATGCCATCACACCTTCCTGCATTATATATGATGTTCTGAAAACCATCACGCCTTTCTTCATTATATATATGATGTTCTGATAACACTGACTGGTTTCTGGACAGACCGCGTTGAAAATTGCCGCGAAATCAATAACCTGTGTCGGGCAATTAGACTATTTGTTAAAGGTTTTTCTTTTATTTTAAACATTAGTTATGCATGTTTTTCCATTTAAAGTTATCTGATAGTTTTATATAATCGAAAATCATCTTGTAAATTGACAAAGGCAATAATCAATGGTGGAGAAGCGTGTGCGTGTGTCAGGATGAAGACACTCCATAGATTACTCATATACTGTTCATTTTATGACAAATGTTATAATTATACCCCAGATTGTATTTTACCCATCATTTCCGAAAAAAAAAGAATTTGTCGCCTAAGTATATCTCCTGACACAGTGCCTACTGAGTGTCATCGCCCTGAAACAAACAAACAAGAGCGGCGTCTTGCTTTCCTCGCTTTTCGAATTAATATTCCTTAAATTCCCTGGCAATTATAATTAGAACATGCATGGTACTACAGGATAAGACTCTGGAGCTGACGACAAATGTATTGAACTCATTTCTTCGGCGTATTAGTGAATTCAGACTTAGAACTAGTCAAAAAATCAAATTTTAAATTAAGGTAGGTCCTGCCCCAACCACTTATTTTCGTAAGGTATTAAGAACTTATAGAATTAAAATCTAAAATTCACATGATTCCGTGATTACCATCTCACTGAAGAACATTATTTACTTACGGTGATTCTGTTGAAATGTAATGGGTTAATGGGCTAGGGTGGAGTTGCTTGAGAGACGAGGAAAATAAAACAGGTAATAACAAAACAAAGAAAAAACAAAAATGACAAAGGTAATGGCCATACAGAACGCATGAAATAACACTATTAGGTAATCTAAATTAGGTAATTTGGTGTGCATTTCTGATACTGATGAAATCGATACCAATGAACAACATAGATATATAGTCTATCCTCTCAAAATATGTGGTATATTGTGAAGGTTTGTTACCTGTTTACCTGAACTCATAGAGACCATGGCAATATCACAGTAATTATTACTGGCAATAGCATTTTTATGGTTGGTTTCTGAGGGCTAAAATCTACTGGCATCAAACATGTCAGTATGTGCAACATGTGGCATTTGTAGATAATCACCAATTATTTGGTATATTAGATAATTTGCTAAAAGGAAATCGAAGGCCACAATGACTTATTAAAGTCTACTAAATTGATGTTATAGCAATGGTGTAGTATCTGCAATTTGCACTCCAGAAAGGGCAAATAAATCACCATGCATAATTTAGTAATGTATAGTTTGCATTTCCCCTGGCAATTTATCATTAAATAGGCTGTAGGTTGTCTTACCAAGTTGATATGGGTAAGGCAAAAGTGTTGCCTCAGACAGTCCTGCTCTGAACAATTCACTATGAACGTTTAAAACAGTGGTCCATTTGCCAAAGGCCTCACACCTACAGTGATTTTTAGAACACAACATTTTTAAACATAGTTATAGAGACTGTGTTCTGTCCAAATCCTTGAAATTTGCTGTGATCTGAGGTGAGACACCTAAAAGCCTAATCTTACAGCAGTACATTGTCAAGCAGTTTCTTCAGTACCCTTCTTTTACACTTGGTAAAGTTTAGCAAAGATATATTTTGTATTTTCTCTTGGGCTTGAGTTTGGAGCATTTGTTTTTCAGACAATAAATAGCCTGGTAAGTCAGTTTGCATTACATTTATATGGTCCCGTAACCTAAACTATCACTAAACACTTGAAAAGAGCAATCCCTCAGTGTTACTTTCACACCCATCTGCAAAAAGCATCAACTTTTCATTTTCAGAAAAGCCAATCTTGATTTAATGTTTCCAGAGTTCAAATTTATACAACAGAAAATGTATGTTTTGTGCTGGTATATGCCATAGTTACCATCTGTCTTTACTGTAAGATAGATGTGTGTGACAAGGCATTTCAGGGGTGCTAGGGATATGGAGTTGTAACATTTCATACTTTACGTGAATTGTTATTTGCTGCATTCATTCATTAAAAAGAGGTGGGAATAATACCAGGAGACACTCATATGGTAGCTTTATGACGATAAAGTGTATATAAAGGGTATAGGGGAATTGAGGTGTTTGTGGGATGGTGCCTATCTACACATTATCAGACCTCTTTATTTTCTTTACTTGCTAAAATCATTTACTTCACCTTCTCACTCTGCCACTACTTCCTCCTCTGCCAATTCCTCTCCCTCCCCCTGCACTCTGTACTTGCTTATTTTCATATTCTTAGTCTTTCTAAAGATATTCTAATGTTTATTTTATGTCCTTTTTCAGATGAGGTTGTGAATGATAATCCAAAGCAAGAATCATGGCTGAAGTTATTGACCTTTCTGATGATGATGTAAGTATGATAAGTATATGGTAGTGTGCCACTCACTTTGTAATATATACTTTAATTTTACACTTATATTCATACTGTGTACAAAGGATCTTTTAGTTCATGAATAATCATGAAATGGCTTAGTATTTATATTTATATTTATATTTGTATTTACATTTATATACACATACATAAATACATTTGTATATATCTGCATTAATGTATAGTTGCATAATTAGTGTTATTCTCCTTATTTTACAGATTTTGGTGGATGAGGTGGCTGTGAGTAAAGTCGTACCTCCTACACTAAAGAGACCCTTCAGATGCCTGAATTCCGATTGTCGTTCTGAGAAAGATTTAGTTCGGGCAGACAAATACATCCGCAGATTTTTTGGTGTTTTGTCATATCCAAAGTAAGTATTACAGCCCTTTCACTCCAGCATTGAATGACCATATTATATATATGTTTACTTATTTTCTTTTGATCATATAGGGCTGACAAAGTCTACCTGAATGTACAGGGACAATCAAGTTTGCTCATTCGGTAGCCAAAATGTGGCAACATCCTACAAGACAGGTTGTCAGAAATTGTACCCAAAGTACCTTAAGGGATGCTGTGGATTTAGAAACTTTGAGAGCCCATGATATGAGACAAGAAATTGCTCATTCTAATGCTCTTGCATTTTTGTGTGATTCATAAGTTTTGTGTTATGACTACATGTGGTCAATTTTTGTAAAGCTTATGAAAATATTCTTCGCTTTTTGAAAAATAGAAAGAAGCGAGTATGCCCCAGCTGCAGTATAGAAGCCAGAAATCAGCAAGACTCTCTGATTGACACATTACGATCAGGACGGCTTTTGTTGGCTGAAAAACTTCCACCTCCAAGGGAGACTGTGGTGCTCACAGACTCTGACTCTGATCCATCTGACAGTAAGGATATGACTGTCCTTTTCATATTAGGAATATGTGTGTGTTTGCAAGTGTGTGCGTATGCATGCATATGTGTATGTGTGTGCTTATGCATGCAAGTGTGTGTGGATGTGCCTGTGTGTGTTTGCATGTGCTACCATAAGCCAAACAGTCATTAGGCACTAATGTGTTATTGGGTTAATGATATAGATATCTTTTTTTACTTTTATTATGAGGATGATGGTGAAAATGTTAATATTATATGTTATTTCTGTACTTGTGATGTTTATGTGTATATGTATTAATAGTGTTATTACTGTTATTTTAGTGTTTTTTTTCCATTTTTTTATCATTATTGATATAGCTAGTTTCTACTGTTATTGTTATCATAAAATAAATTTTTATATATATGTTTACTGTTAATTTTGATATTGTGATCATTGTCAGTACTAGAACTATTAGCACTACTCTCTTTACTAATACCCCACAAAAATTTGCACTTGTTTTATGCTGAAAAAAACACAATTATTTTTCAGATGAAAAACTTAGTGATGATTCAGATTATGAGTTTGTCAGTGAAGATGGAAAGAACCTTGAAGACACAATTGCCGATATCACCAAAGAACTTAGCCTGGACATGCAGATAACAGATGGCATGAAACATCTCGAAGAGCGATTCCTGGCGTTAGAAGGTTAGAAATAACTTTAGCAACCTACTCAGAAACAGAGGTTATGATGTGAATTCATATATGGTTTGGTCTCGTTATCATTTTCTGTATTCATATGTTTTTCCTTTTCTTTGTTCCCTTGACAATTGTAGTATATGCATTTATCTTTTCTCTCTTTCTTGCAGAGGGTTTTGAAAAACAAAAAGAAGAATATGAAAATATTGAGTCTCAGCTCGATAATTTGCGCAAAGACTTCTATAATAGTTTCCGGCCAGAGATCATGGTATGTTGTTCATTATGCATATGCAGTTATAATTGGGTATATTATTAAGTTCCCATATTTATCATTGTGTGAATATTAGATATTTAATGTGAAGGAAATAATGGAATAAGATTAATTATTTTTTTATGCATATTTAAATGTGTTGTAAATTACAGAAGTTATAGTTCTTATGTACTGTAGCTTTTTGCCTGTGGAGACACTTACAGAATCAGATGTATCACCAAAGAAAAAATCTGTAGTTTGGAAAAGTGAAAATATAAATGTTATATGCTGTCCCAGCTGCTTAAATCAACATGCATGGAAATGCTTCAGGCTGATCAAGGCTAAGTTCTGTATTTTACTTGATAACCCAGCCTGAGATCTGGTCACATGCTATATTAAATGTGTTATCGCATTGGATGTGGATATTTGCAACTTCAAAGATAACTTATTCCATCCAAGGTTTCTAACTAATAACCACATCATAGATTTAAGGGGAGAGATCTTAATCAGAGGAGGGACTGGAAAAGTGGTTCATTGTATACTGTGTACTTGGTACAGGTAAATTAAATAACAGTATGTCCCCTTTATGAAGACAGTAATAAATTCATATTCCAAAGCTTTTCCATTTAGGTGGTATGCAGAAGGCCAAAAGTAACCAGTAATTCAATAAAAGTATTCTCTATCAAAGAGTTAGGAGAATTTGTCATAACTGTTTTCCTTCTGTTATTGGTATTTGATGATGATGATATCAGTTATTAAAAATAAGTGTAGCACGGAGGAAAATATGCAACATAGCATTTAAATATTGCAGGATGCTGAAGTTAGATATAGCTTACTGCAATTATTCCACCCCTTGTTTTGGAAAATATTTGTAAATGTGTCTGGGCTTGGTCACTGCCAAGTTCAAACTTATTCATATTTGCAATATCAGAGGGTTTCATATTAAAGCTATAAATTATGAAATCAAGGATATGCATGTGTACAATCATTATCTTACAATCTACTAGAATTGTGGAAATATAAAACAAGTGAAGGTATTTATATATATATTTTATTATATTTTCTTTATATATTTCAGGATCTCATATGTGCAGTAGCAACATACAAATGGCCATGAGTGGTAATTCCATCATGTGACACATATGCATGAAAACAAAGATTTATGCATAACCTGTACCTCAGCACAGAATAATAGCTGTTGTATGGGATAATAGCATTGTATAATTTTTCAGGCTCCTATATCCACCACTTTTGTAGATTAATACACATTGGAGTTCATGTCTTTTTATGGGCCTTTAGAAGACAATAGTATTTATTATAACATATCTTCATGCAGTTTGATGTATTAAATTAAACAAAATCTCTTTATACTCAACAGTGGCAGAAGGCTCTTGATATTGGTCCTTCTGGTACAGTGATCCACCAAGAACTGGTACGTTGTTGAAATTATAGTATGAATCCCTGTAGTTATTTTACATTTATTCATTCATTTTGCTTTCTTGATTCGTTTTTGTATGGTGCGTTTAAGATTTTTAAAACTCGTTAAAGAATAACATTCCTTATATCTCAAAAGTAATGTATTTTAGTTGGAAATTCCCATGTTGATGTTGATATGCAGAAAATGGATATATTTAATAGTGACACAAACTATACTTTAATGATACAAATATTTTTAAGATATTGGGAAAACTCATTCTTATTAATGTTGATAATGAATCTACAATAGTAGAAAGCTAAAACTCTGTTCCGCTTTTGCACATGAAGTTTGAGGTGATAGCCGAACCCTCCGTCCCTGTCCCTGCTCATAATCTGCCACCTGTGGGCCCATTAGTGCGCACTGAGTTGAAGCCCAATGAGCTCGTCTATTCAATGAGGCACTCACTCTTCGCTCGCTGGGCTCAAGCACAAATCATTGAAGTGGTGAAACGTGAGCCAAAGGTTAGTTATTATATCTTTTGTTTGGTTCTTATTGCATACAAATAAATGAATATATATATTATATATGTTTCTATGTGTGTGTGTGTGTGTGTGGTATTGAATTATATTTTGATGATATAGGTCATAATTGTATTTTTATAACTATTTCATTGCAAAAAAATATTTCTTTTTTCTTTCTTTCTTTCTTTCTTTCTTTCTTTTCCTATATAAATGTGAATGTGTTTTATTGTTAATCCTGCATTATATTCATTCATTACAGAATACCAGCTACAAAATCCGTTACAATCGCAATGCCAAAAGTTCATGCCAGACTGCCATCATGACAGGACGTCAGCTGGCATACTATGCCTCATGTCCAACTCGTATCCCTGTCGGCACACGTGTTATAGCAAAGTATAGAGATGATGATCCAAAGAATACCACCATTTCAGGTGCTTTCTATGTTGGAATTGTAGCAGAGATCCCAACAGCAGCAAATAAATACAGGTAAGTAAAGGTATTAGTGAATTATGTGGTTGTTCTTTGGAAAAAAAATATCTGTCCATAAAGAAGTTTTGTATGGCTCTTAGTATGCCTATGATACATCATAAAACATTTTATAAATACCAAAAACATATAATAGGAAATGTTTTTAAAAACAACATAAGAAAGGACATGGTCTTTCATATGATTTTATTGATTAGATTGGAAAATACACTATTTAATATGTGGATTTATAGAAGGCCTTTAAACACAACTTTTAATTAGTATTTTCTCATTTTAATTGACCATGTGTCTTTTTGATATGAAATTGATACATTTTACTTTCTCAGTTTCATATTCAGAGATAACTCATCTGTATATTAGGTTAGGTTAAGGAGGCTGGCGACACTGGGTAAAAAAGAAAAAAATGTATTTGTAATATACCTTCAAAATCCCCAAAATATCCATTACTATATTCTCAGATTTATTAACTATTTGTCTTTCTGATTTCAGGTATCTCATATTCTTTGATGATGGTTATGCACAGTATGTCCTTCATGGTGATATACGGGTAATGACAGAGGCCTCATCATGCCCCTGGGAGGATGTATCTTCGGATTCAAAAGAATTCATCAAGGATTACCTGCAAATGTATCCAGAAAGACCCATGGTGCGCCTCCAGAAAAGCAACTACGTCAAAACAGAATGCAATGGTATGCGGTGTGTGTTCTGTGTATTTCACTGAAAGTGCATAATGATGTATTTGTAGGATTGCTAAAGAATGATATTGGGAAAGGAAAAAGAAAAATATGTATTGATTGATGTATTTGTAGAGTTGCTAAAGAATAATATGACGAAAGGAAAAAAAACGTGCATAGATTTTCATATAACCTAGAGAACAAGAGCATCTTGTGTACTTGCATTCTTTATTAATTTGTTCTTTAGAAACTAGATTTGAATATTAATTATGTTAGATATTGTGCCATCAGAAAAGGAATTTAGTAAACTATTAGATTCTCTCCAAATACAGGAAGATGGTGGAAAGCTCTGGTCAAAGAGGTGGATGGGTCTCTAGTGAAGATGTTTTTCCCAATGGATGGAAGATCCGAATGGATTTACAGGGGATCAACTCGACTCAGCCCACTCTTCAACAAGAAGATGAACAGTCAAGCACAGACAAAACAGCCACAGAAGACTATACGACGTCGTACAGTGGCTGTACCTGGAACAGTAAGTCAGAGGGGTTTAGGTCTGCATATCTGATTCTTTTCATATACTAAGTGTAAGGGATGCTAATGAAGAAAAAGGTAAGAATTTAGAATGAATATGTTCATAGTGCGAGATGACAGTACATCTCTAGCTCTATGAAGATATTCATTCTCATTTGTATGATAACATTGTATCACTGTTGCTTGAAATGAAATTGCATAGCTACCATTAAAACCACTCATGCATGTTCATATGATGAAAGTTATTAAGATAGCATTCTAAAAGATCTTTATCTTGAGAGACAGGAGGTTTTACTGATATTGTGTATCTTATTTGCTGCAAAATTTATTGTACAGAGATGTATATTATTCTGACATTTTAATGCCATTTCATGCACTTTCAGGCAGTTGTGGAGTATGGAACATTTGGCCAGGGCTTAGATGCTGAGGCCACAGCTCCTGGTAAGGAGGCTCTTGTACTCATTGGTTATGATAACAACAAGACAGGTAAAGAAAGCAAAAATTGGAATGCACTATACTTATATTTCGGTTATTATTTATTTATTTATCATTGTCATTACTATTATTAACATTATCATTATATATTTTTTTACTAAAGGAAGTAGTTGTGGTTTCAGGAGTTTGGTTTTGGAGTAAGTTTGGTTTGCTTTATAAGTTAGATTTTTAACACTGTCTAAGAAAGCAGTAAAGGAATGTTTATTACTTTCCTTTTAATTGAACATTGGTTGTACAGTGTATTTTTTTATTGCCTGTTGTATAATTTCTTGCTGTGAAATGGCTTCTTTGACGATTATTAGTAAAGTTATGTTGACTTGCACTGATGTTGATCATTATATTGGAAAAGCCACATGTTAATTCAGACTGCAATTTTTCTCAGATGCTGATGTAAAATGATAATATTTAAGCCTTCATGCCTGTACTCATACTTATATGGTTATTTTTACCATGATATTTATTTTGTAGTACATCACTTTCAGATTAACAAAGAGCAGCTGTTATATGAACTGCATTTCTTAACAAGGCAGTGTAATATGATGGCTCACCAATATTCTTAGAATTAGAAGTAACTTTTATGTATTTGATGCTTTTAACTAATAAAAAAAAAACAGACATATCCTTCCTTGTACATGGACACAAGCACTTATACTTTCTCTCTCTCTCTCTCTTTCTCTTTCTCTTTCTCTCTCCCACCCTCCCTCTCCCTCCCTCCCTCTCTCCCTCCCTCCCTCCCTCCCTCCCTCTCCCCCCTACCCCATTCCTCTCTCCTATCTATCTTTCTTTCTCTCTTGCTTGCTTGCTCTCTATTGATCTCCAACTCTATATCTCTAACTCCCACCTCCTTTCATTTACTCACACAAATGTATAAGAACTAATCCTAATATGGTTATATTTACCATGATAGTTATTTTATAGTATATCACTTTTAGAGTAACTTTCTCAGAGTAGCTTCTCTTAATAAGGCAGTGTAATGTAATGGCTCATCAATATTCTGAGAATTAGAAATAGTATTTATGTATTTATTGCTTTTAACTAATGAAAAAAAATTACATAACCTTACTTGTACAAAGACACATGCACATTTACTGCTCTCTCTCTCTCATCCCCTCCCCCTCCCCATCCCTCTCTCTCTCTCTCTCTCTCTCTCTCTCTCTCTCTCTCTCCCTCCCTCCCTCCCTCCCTCCCTCCCTCCCTCCCTCTCCCCCTCCCTCCCTCTCTCTCCCTCTCCCTCTCCCTCCCTCCCACCCTCCCTCCCTCCCTCCCTCCCTCCCTCCCTCTCTCTCTCTCTCTCTCTCTCTCTCTCTCTCTCTCTCTCTCTCTCATTTGCACTCTATCAATGTCCAACTCTGTATCTCTATGTACCACACTCTTTCATGTACTCATACAATGTATAAGATATGTGCCAGTATTCACAACTGCTTTGTAGATATGAAATTGTCTGCTAACTGCACTGAAAATAGAACCTTTGTGTATATTCTATCACTTGCCACAAACTACAGTCTAATAAACTGGACAAGCTTTTAATAGAGGAACTTGCCATTTGGTCCAGCTTTTTTCTTTGATTGCTTTAATTAAGAATCAGAAAATAATTTGACCACATAGTAACTGATGGCAGTAAAGGGGTTACACACCTCTAACAGCTTTTGGTTTTAATTTAGAAACAGGAGAACGTCGGGCTGTAGCAAGAAAGAGTACTATGTCACGTGCAGGTACTCCACCTCGAGAAGTTCAACAAAGGATTGAACAGGAATCTAAAGGTTTTACTAAAGTAAGTGAAATATTATGAACTTTTATATCAAGAGGGAAGGGTAGGATAATGTATCTATCTTGAGCAGTACTTTTACCAGGGAGACTCAGTCATTGTTCTTTGAGCCACTTCCATTCATCTAGCCTGTATTTGTTACATTACAGTTACACTTTTTGCTGGGCTAGACAGAGTAAGACTGGCCTTAAAATTTCTTCAGTAACATGAAGCATAATAGCCTGTATTTTATCTCATATCTATACTGTTTTTGAACGTTAATGCTGGTAAGAAAAAAATATGAAACCCTAAAATTATAGGTCAGAATTTGTCAGAAATATATAAATTATAAATGTTGAATAAAATTATGAGTTAAATTTTGCAGAGACTTCAGTATTTACACTGACTAATGGGCATTTTAAGAAAATTACTGATTTACTTATCTGTACTTTTTATCCTCTTCCTCAAATTAATATTTAGTTATCTATTTAATGTGTTTGAAGATATCATACACCATTGAATCTCATTACCCTCAGAAATATCCAGAAATAGAGTAAGGTACTGAAAAGTGATTCAACTCCATTCTTCCCAGGTTTCCTAGAATCTTGCTCCAGAGTTAGACTTTAGAGTGATAATCCTTGTCCATATATTTCTAACAAGATGTAATTTAAACCAGTCTGATACATCTCTTGCACAGTGAAGACTTTTATTTTAATCATGAATTTTTCTACACCAGTCCCTTTATATCATTTAGTCAGGACATGTCATGAAAGGGAGAATAGGGAAGTATAAACACAAATAGCATGTACTAATGCAATAGCCAACTTTAGCTGCACTTCAGAGAGTTTGTTTTTCACAGCAGCTTCAATATTATTCATTTGCTGCAGGGAGGAGATATGACTCAAAAGTTTACCCAAACATTTTTTTCCTTGCATTTTCTAATGAAAGACAAGGGAATGAGCAAAGAACTAATATGGTATGTTGAAAGCACTAAACTAGCAAGTTCAGGTAACACTGGCAGCCAATACACAATAAGAAGCCTGTCCTAAGGGCCGGCCAGCATTTAGGAATACCAAGAACAATGGATTAAGTGATTTTGCGCTTTCACTCGTCTTCTCCAGTACCATCTGTGGTCATAACAGATAGCTTTTTTAGACTTTTATAAGAACTAGTAGTATAGTTGGAAACAAAGATTTACAAAACCAAATAACTGTTCTCTTTTCTGCAGAAACATACTCTTCACGAGGAAACCATAAAGTTCACGAGACATATCTGTTCGAATAAGTGCTTGGGGAAGGGTGATAACATGACTGATCACAAAGGGTTGTCACCACTCTTATATCCTATGATGTTTGGTTGGTACAGGTTAGTATCTCTCTCTCTCTCTCTCTCTCTCTCTCTCTCTCTCTCTCTCTCTCTCTCTCTCTCTTTTTTTTTTTTTTCTTCTTCTTCTTCTTCTTCTTTCTTTCTTTCTTTCTTTCTTTCTTTCTTTCTTTCTTTAATAATGTAAATATTTGTAGCAGATGGATTTGTGTCACTTTCATTATGGAACAATTTTTTTTATATATTTTTTTGTAAATGTAAAAATATTCATATTTTTATATATGTATAATGTATATATTTTTTCATCTTCTTCTTCTTCCTTTAGTAAAGTGATAGAGCTAAACTATATTCCCTACAACAGACATATTGTGAAGCAGCGTCGTAGAACAATGGGACGCAATGAAGTTTATTATGTAGCTCCGTGTGGTAGACGACTGCGCAGTGTAGAAGAAGTCTTCCGCTATCTTCTTGATACTGAATCCAATCTTGAGATCGACTGTTTCTCCTTTGAATTGGCAGTGGATACCTCTCATGAGTGGGAGCCGTTCAAAAAGATTGTCAACATTGATGTAAGTATTCTTTGCAGTTAAGATGTATGGCTGAACAATTTTCATATATTATTTTAATGACTTTTATATGATTTTCTTCTTCATCTTCTTCTTCTTCTTTGAATGCCCATATGTGACACATTTGATTTTTAAGACATATTTTGACTCATCATTATGTGTTAAAGAATTCTGTTGTTATTGTTATTACTATTATTATTTTATTATTATTATTATTATTATTATTATGGTTTTTGTTGTTACTATTAATAGTTATATTATTATTGTTATTATATTATTATTTTTATTGTTATGACTGTTGTCATTATTATCATCATTAATATTATTGTTACTGTTGTTGTCATTATTATTGTTCTTATTGTTATGATTATTACTATTATTATTATTATGTTTATTACTATTATTATTGTTATTGTTGTTATTAATACTCTATACTGGTGATATTTTGTTACTATGATTTGTTATACTTTGCAGATTATTTTATTGTTATTATTATTATTTATATTTAATGCATAATATGATTATGATTCTCTTCAGAAGATTATTATTCATATTGTTATTGTCATTGTTATTATTATGGTTATTATAGTATTGTTATAATTATTATTGTTGTTATTATTATTATTATTTTCAATATTACTGCTTACTCTCTACTGAAGAGTTTTAGTTGTTACTCTCAATCCTTCTTCCTTCTTTTTTCTTCTGTTGTCAGAATCTCACGGCCTTCTGCCACAAGTGACTTACCACCAGAAGCCAGAATATTGGCTTAGAGGGGTCACTGGTCTAGAAAGACGTGTAGTAAAAAATTCTCAATTCTTTTCAAATGATGGACATATTGTGAATTCCGAAATCCCTTTTCGTTTTCTTCTTCTTCTTGTGAGGAACTTATAGTGGAAGAGTTACTGTTATTAATTTTTTACCAGAAATGTTTGTTATTACTATCATTGATTGCTCTACATACAGTTAATTTTATTGGTTTGTGAATTCTACCTGCACTTTATTCTTCTATACTTCAGGACTATGATTTTTCCTCTCTCTCTCTCTCTTTCTCTCTCTCTCTCTCTCTCTCTCTCTCTCTCTCTCTCTCTTTTTTTTCTTCTTCTTCTTCTTCTTCTTTTTCTTCTTCTTCTTCTTCTTCTCTTCTTCTTCTGCTTCTTTTCTCCCTTTTTGGGAAATTTCTGTTGTACATATAAGCCTTCATTGTTTGAATAAAGCTATATTCATTTCTCTTCATTTTTTTAGATTTTATGGGCATTTTAAATTCTGTTGTGCTATGTTTGGCAGCTTAT
Source organism: Penaeus monodon (assembly GCF_015228065.2). NCBI lineage: Eukaryota > Metazoa > Arthropoda > Malacostraca > Decapoda > Penaeidae > Penaeus > Penaeus monodon. Next base: position 9,804,595 of record NC_051398.1, on the reverse strand, counting down.
TATTGTTATCATTTCCAGCATGGATGGTGTTATTAATGTCACTGTCACAGTTTTTATTATGATAGTAAGATGGACTTCTATCATTTAGTTTATATTTACTTCTCAGGATGTATCCCTTGGAGAAGAAAATGTACAGATCTCATGCGTCAACTCCTTGGACGAAACTGCCCCTCAGACTCTTGTATACAGCAATGTTCGACTTCCAACAGAACATGTGCCACTCAACCTAGATCCAGAATTCTTAGTCTGCTGCGACTGTATAGATGATTGCCAGGTAAGAATTTGAGAGTATTAGTTTCAATACCTATTAATCTCTCTCTCTCTCTCTCTCTCTCTCTCTCTCTCTCTCTCTCTCTCTCTCTCTCTCTCTCTCTCTCTCTCTCTCTCTCTCTCTTTTGCCTTGTCTTGTCTTCTCCTTTTCCTTCATGTTCTTCTTTATTTCAGTCTGTTTTATTATTTTTCTTACTAACCCATTGCCTCCTGTCCTGGGCTAAAATGCTGAAAGGTCTACCCTCAGAAGTATTGAAGTATTGAAGCCTAAGTGTTATAATTTGGTCCAAGTCCCCTACTAAAGTATCCATTATTACTCTTAATTCCTTATGTTAGAAGCATACTAGAAATTATGACTGGACTGAGGTAATAGAAGAATGATGTATTTGTTGCCAGTGAGATGGCTGTTGTCAGGATAGCACAGCATATATAAACCCAGAAATCAAGTGTGTTAAGAGGAAATATGTGGTTATGTGTGGTAAATATTAAGTCAGGGAACAGCTTTCACTACTACTACTATTTAGTATGAATGATTTTTAGAGAGTGAGAGAACATTGATAAAATCAGAATTGAAGTTTTTTGTTTTTTTTCTTCACATTTACATTATCAATGGTAATTTTATTCATTATTTAGTCTGTAAGCTTATCGTAAACAATGAATAAGATGAAAAACTTTATTTCAGGACAAATCAAAGTGTCCTTGTTGGCAGTTGACAATCCAAGGAACCCGCATTTTGGATCGCTCCGAGAACCCCAACACAGGTTATCATTACCGCAGATTGTCTGAACAAGTACAAAGTGGTATTTATGAGTGCAATTCTAGGTATGCTTTTTATGAGTATTTTTTCCTACGTCTTGCAGTTTTAGAAATAATGTAAATATTATGTTAATAGGTAATTCATAGTCAGATTGTTTGTTGGGTGTACTGAAGAATATTCTGCTGTTTTTTTTTTTTCTTCTTCTTCTTCTTTCTTTTTCTTTTTCTTTTTCTTTTTCTTTTCTTTTTCTTTTTCTATCTTCAGTCATTTTCATTGTAAAGTAACCTTACAGATGTAAGTGCAGCAACATGTGCTTAAATCGTGTCGTGCAGCACCCACTGAGGCTAAAGTTGCAGCTATTCAAAACTGCACGTCGAGGTTGGGGCGTTCGAACTTTACACGACATTCCTAGAGGAGGATTCATCTGCGTTTATGTGGGCAAGATGCTGAATGAGACTATTGCTAATGAGGTTTGAATCTCCTTTTTTATGGTTGCCAGTTAATAACCTCTTTCAGAATTAAGAGAATTATGTACGAACCCTATTAATAGCAACAAATGTAGAATAGGTATGAAATAGAATGAATGTCTTTACAGTGTGAGAGATGTATTTGGCCAGTTTCTGTTATATCTTCATCAGAAATACATGTATTTCTGATGAAGATATAATCAAAACCCATCAAATATACCTCTTGCACTTGTGAAGGTAATCAGTGTCATTCATACCTTCTCTACAGAATTGTGTTTGTAAAATCATGATAGTCTAAGACATTGAAAATTACAAATGTAAAAAGTTCATGTTCATATGCATTTTAGCTTTTTGATATTACAATAGATATATTTTCATTGCAGTAGTGAGAAACTCCTGTTATAAACTTTTTAAACTTTTTTTCTCACTTAATAGGAAGGCAAGATGATAGTGGGTGGAGATGACTACTATGCTGAGCTGGATTATATTGAGGTCATGGAAAATGCAAAAGAAGGATATGAGGAAGAAGTAGAGAATATTGAAGAAGAAACTAGCAAGCTCTCCGTAGAAGGAAATGCAATTGGTAACTTTTAATGTCTGTAGTCTTGATAAGGTTTTTCATCTGCTAAAATAAAATAATGATATGGGAAAAAAATATCATATCTTCATGTCTTTATGTGATTGCATTATTACCAATTACATATTTGTAATTACTGAAAGTAATTTTTTGTAAAACATTTTTTACTCTTACATCTGATTTTTCTTGTGCATTCTTACCAAATTTGTTTTTGTGTTATTTTTTTCCAATTTTACCACACTCTGACAATTTGTGTTTTACTGTCATTGTTATTATTACCACTATAATGTTGTTCTCTTTTTTTATGGACAGGATATCTCAACAAATATCCAGATAATGCAGCCTTCCCTATGTTTTAGAAAGATATTAATTTTCCGTGTGTGTGTGTGTGTGTGTGTGTGTGTGTGTGTGTGTGTGTGTGTGTGTGTGTGTGTGAGTATGTGTGTGAGTATGTGTGTGTGAGTATGTGTGTGTGCGTGTGTGTGTGTGTGTGTCTGTGTGTGTGCGTGTGCGTGTGCGCGCGTGCGCGTGCGCATGTATGCTCAGATGTGTGTGCAAGTGTAGATGTGCAGAAACAAAAGGAAAAGAAACAAGAAGAATGTGGCTAATATGTATCTTCATTCCCTGATCAGCTGGCTCAGATTCCACAGACAGTGATGGTTTCTATAGTGAAAATGAAGTAGATGACACAAAAGATGATCGGGACTTCAGCCATCCAACATATATGAAAAAGGTGGGACTTACTAAGAGAGAAAAGTCTGCTCGCCTTCAAGAACGTTCATCGCGCAATAACTTCCTAAAGAAAGGAAAAGGTATGTGTTGTCATGGGTGAGGTTAAAATCTCTTGCACCAGCTCTTTTTCTCACAGTCATTCTAGGCATCAAAAACACCCAAGTTCTTCCATGACATTGCACTAAGCAGACATTTTGCCTATTAGACATAAACAAAGATGCAGAACTAGAAAAGAGCAAAATTAGCACCATATCATGTAGACAACACAAGAAGCTTTCCTTTTTTGCTCTTCTTCATTATCCCTTTCTTCTGTCCACTTCCCAAGGTGTGAGAGTCATGCTGAAAGGATGAAAGGCTGGCTTTGTGTCAGTCATGAATGGCCTCCGGGAGCCATGCGCACAGTATTCCCTTGTTTAATTATCTAGTCCTTACCCTTCATGGGGACCTTGAGGATATATAGTTTCCTCTGCCCATTTATTTCAGGCTCACCATGGCCAATAATGAAGATGTTTTACCCTTAGTAGGGGCATTAAGACTTAGCCCTTCATCAACCAGCCTATCTAAATTTTATTTTATTGGTTTCCCGACCCCTGCCTCAAGTAGTCTTAGTATCTGCCCCAGTATCCTTCCACCCCAAACCAAACTATCTCTTCTCTTCTCTCCCCTAGTCAAATTCCTTTTCAAGTCTAAATCCAGATACTCCAATCTCTTCCACTTCCCAGGTGCCTACCCCCCCTCCTTCTCACTCTACCTCATACCCAACAATCTAAATGTTCTACTCCATCATCTCCTACCACAACCTCTCCTACACCCACCCCGCCCTCTGCTTCTCAGATATCTGTTTCCTCCACATAAGAAAGTCTTTGTTTCTCAGACCTCCCCACCCACCTCCCCACCAGAAACTCTTGAAGACATCCAAAAGTTCATAAACATGACTCAAGAGAATGATCCACTCTCTCATCCACCCTCTAATCTTTTTATTCACTCTACATTCAAAGTATCTGCCGATATCCATCCTCTTCATCAGGTTCCCGCTACCCCTCTTCCTCCCACTCACCCAAAAAACACACCATCCTCTCCTCTTCTGTGTGCACCATTCCCTCTTCTTTCCCCATTATCCTTACCACCCCTACTTAGATGCTCACCTGACTCCCATAAATCACAACAAAATCCTTCTGTGGATCCTTCCCCTCTTGACATTCTTCCGCCACCACCATTCTTTCGACACCTTCCCCTATTCCATTTGACTGTTTCATAATAGCTCTTTTGCAGGTTTCCCATGCAGTGTTACTCCCCCTTCCTCAGGCACTTATTCTCCATTTGATCTGATCACCCTATACCTTTAACCACATCATTTTACAAATCCCCACATTTGCTCTCCCTCTATAATCTTTTCTCTACTATTCTATCCCACAGCATTCTACAACTTTTTGACATCTAATACATCTTATCCTGATTGTTAACTCATTTTCACCCTTTTCGCCACAATACCTTACCATAGTGCTATATGACCTTTGATGTCTAGCGCATTTATTTCTTCTAAACATTAACCATTAACCATTGTGTCTTGATTGATAGAATGTTCACATCATGATAAAGTTTGTGTGTCTGTGGTTTTACAAATAAACAAGAGTTTTGATTTTTTTTTATTGTAGAAAGTAAAGATGGAAGTGGATCAGGATCTGCTCCTGCATCAGATGATGAAGCATCCAAGTCATCACAGCCTGAAAAGCCAAAGGAAACCGAACCCAAGGATGATTCAAAATCAGAAGAAGCAGCTGACGATTTTGATGATGATGATGAAGCAGGTAATTCTGATATAATGCACTGATAGTAAAGGGAGCTATGGTTTTCTTTCTATTTGTTTAATCTCCTTTCTTTAATTTATTTTCCCATTTGTGCAGTTGGTAGGTAATGTGTTATTTTCATGTATATATAACATATGGATAGCATATAGTTTAATTGGTTATTACCCAAAAATTCTTAGATGAGAAGCAACGCCGTCCACAAACCTTCGCCCCAAGTCAATTATTAGCTACCCCTCCAAAGCAGAGAGCAAACAAGAGCGTGAGAGAGTATTTTGGAAAAGACGAAGCAGTATACATCATGGATGCCAAACATACAGGCAATATAGGCCGTTTCTTGAATGTGAGTGTATAGTATAGTAATTTTAGAAGTATAAATATATATATAAAACACTACTTTTTAATGTGTTGTAAGAACTAATTTTCCTGGATTATTTTTTTTTTTTTTTTATATATTCACAAACAGGTATGTTAACATAGACACATCAAACTTAAATTAACTTTGTCATTTTAATCAGAAATTCAGTAAAGCAAATTCCCTTCCAGCACTCGTGTGAACCAAACGTCTTCGTCCAGAATGTCTTTGTTGACACTCATGACCTAAGATTCCCATGGGTGGCATTCTTTGCAATCAGCAACATCCGTGCAGGCACTGAACTCACATGGGATTACAGCTATGAAGTGGGCAGCGTCCCGGGCAAGACTAAGTACTGCTACTGTGGTGCCAGAAAATGCCGAGGGAGGTTGTTGTAGATTGTATTTTACTGTTTCTTTATATTTATAATTTAAATAATTTTCTTTTTTACCTTTTTACCATATGATGTTCTAGAGTAATTCCCGGTTCTAATGATGTAGTGGATGAATTGATGTGGTAGTTTATCAATACTTTTGAGTAGCTTCTTGTGTCCGTTTTTTTTATGCTCTCGGTTAAAAGCAATGAATCTTTATTTTACTATTGATATGCAATGGGAATTTTGTTTTTATTGCCAACTCTCTGTGTCCGATCACAATTCACAAATAATCAGTATCATTATCTTTGTTCCACCTACTCTGATTGACAGTTAGGCTATCTTGTATATTTGTCTACGTCAAACCACAATCTATGATCATTGCATTGTATAAGGATCAATCTTATCAGAGTAGAAGATGAAAGTCCTATTTCTGCTATCCCCAAGTCCTTGGTAAGTGACTATTTGAATATTCATACACTTGAACATTAAAATCTATTTTTTGTTGTTACTCTTTTTTGGAGTATGTGTGGGGGGGTAGCATTAATATTACATGGTTCAATTGGAATACTTGAGTATAGGAACAAAACACATAAAATAAATATTTGAAAAATCAACCAAAAGCACTGTTATTCTTACTTTAATCCACTGTTATTCACTTCATGATGACGTTCTCTTCCGTGAACATGAAACTTTAAAAATTATCTGATGGGCTGACATGTAGGAACTTTCCAATGGCACTCTCTTACTGATACAAAATATGCAAGCATACTTAGAATTTAATGCATTAAATATCTAATAAATGATAAAAGTATTTCATGTGAAACTGTTAAGGAAAATGTGAATAATAGAGCCAAGGTAAAAATAAAACTTTCACATGAAAACATTTTTGAGTGGTACATTTTATTCGAAATTCACACATGTATAAAACGAGTCAATATATTACTTATATTAATTGCTTAACACTAATGATTTCTGTAGGTTTAAATATAAATGTCATGAATATCAACAAGAAATGAAGTGTTACTATCAATTAAATATGCTTGGGAATTCATAAAATAATACTGGTTGATAGTCCTTTATAATGATCAGAAGACACATTTTGTTCCAGCAATTGTGTATTTTTTTTTCGCTTTTACATAAAGGCAACAAAATATCTTGATATATCTGTAGTTGAAGTCATTGACAAATTAAATTCTCAAATAATTCCAACAGATGTCGACTTATTCTCTAAGACATAAACTCAGCACCAGCATTCAAAAAAATAATTGCATTTCCCTAACCAAAAGCATTATGGAGGAAGTCCCAACACTGCGTAATGAACTTCCACCAACTGCACATGTGATGAGTTAAGGCAAGGCATTTCTCCCTCCTCTCTGTTATTTTCTGTTGATATCCTTAGAAATTCCTGTCTCCAAAGTTCGAGGAAAATGATTTGTTGACAGAGGATGAAGAAGAGGAGGTGGAGAAGGACTTGGTAATGCGAGACGAAGAGTCCTTGGGGGCCATGTTACCGAAGTTTGACATATTGGATAAGTGAGACATGTCAGAGAAATTGGACATATTGCTGAAATTTGACATTTCTGAGAATTTAGATGAAGCATCGCTAAAGTGGGAGAAGTTAGACATATCACTAAAACCTGATCTGCCAGACATGGTCGAGGCCATAGAGTCAGTGGACATTTGCGACATGAGCGAGTGACCACGGCCCATCAGGTCCTTCAGATCCCCGAATCCTGAAGGGAAGTTGCCAGACTCGAGGAAGAGTCCAGGGCCCCCCATGGAGGAGCTGAAAGACTGTTTAACGGATGATGTGGAGGAGGAACTCTTTTTCACCGACATGACGGAGCCATCGGGCATATGTTGGATGCAGGATTCGCTCACTTCTGCGGCATCAGCTGCTTCGGAACGCTTGAACTTTCCTTCGGGGTCCTCCTCATGGCGAGTCATTTTGGTGGAGGCCTCACGTCGTGCTGCCTGGCTGTTCTTATCAGTAATTTCAGCAGCTGTTTCGCGGTGTTCCATAACCCCGTCATTCTCCTGGACGACGTTTGAAGTCTGAGAAGTCATGACGCGGCGGCCATTCTCTTCCGTGATGCTCACGCTTGTCTGGTTACCAGATCCTGTGCCAGCTGTTGGGGCCTGCGCCATCGGCTGTGGACGGGCCTGCTGGTACATGCTTTGAGATGGCTGCTGAGGCATTTGCTGGGGCATTTGCTGAGGCATTTGCTGGGGCTTCTGCTGAGGCATCTGCTGGGGCATCTGCTGAGGCATCTGTTGTGGCATCTGCTGAGGCATCTGTTGTGGCATCTGCTGAGGCATCTGTTGTGGCATCTGCTGAGGCATCTGTTGAGGTTGTTGCTGGAACCCTTGCCGAGGAGGCTGTTGGAACATTGGCTGCTGGAACATCTGCGGCCGAGGCTGCTGGAACGTTTGTTGAGGATGATACTGCGGCAGTTGCTGAGGAGCTTGCTGTGGTTGCTGCTGCATGCCTGGAGGTCCCTGCGTGTACATCGGCTGCGGCGTTGGCTGACTCGGACTGGTCACATTGAAGGTAACTTCGGACCGGACAGGAGCAGCCCCTCTGTTAACGTCGAACTCCATCGTGGAGGAAACACGTGAGGATTCAGAGCCGGCTTCACTGGGGGCGGGAGACGTGCACGTGCTGGTCTTCGTGGAGCCGAAGCCAGAGTCACTGAACATGAGCTTCTCACGCATTTCCTTTGGCAGACTATCGAAGCCATCAAGCGAGGATCCTTCGAAGCTGGAAGATGACTGAACAACAGTCCTGGAGGAAGTACTCTTGAAGGAGGAAGTAGAGTTGTTGTCACTCTGCTGAGAAAAGGAGGAAGACTGCTGAACGCTAGAGGATGAGTTGCTCGTCTTGGGTCCCTGGGTGATTGCAGCGCCTTCCTGTTGGGTCAAGATTAGTACGTTGTCAATGCAATTGCAATTTTACCGAGCTTGCAGAAGAGAAAAATAACACAAATTACAAAAGAACGAGACATGTACATACATGGTTACTAACCACAAAGAACTATCCAAATCATTCTCAGTGACTTGCTATTTTATTGCTTACATCTTGAGAGTGATATCATCTTTAATTCTCCCAATACTTAATCAAGTTATCAGTATCATCAGTATGATATCATTTTTCTGCACAAACCTTCTTTGGCGCCTTGATAGTCAAAACACCATCCTTGGAGAGAGCAGTGGTCACTTGGTCAATGTCAGCAGCCGGAGGTAGAGAGAACTCCTTGTAGAAGGACTTGCTGGATGTGGAGGTACCGTCCTCCGATACCTACAAGGAAACGCGGCCTCAATGAACTTTACAGACATGTTTAATCGGTCATTGTTATTACAGGGGAAAAAATTAATATATAATTATATGTATTAGACTACAGCTCCAGTCAAGGTAAGGAGTACTTGAAACTAAGAGATAACAGAATTATAAGATATGTTCAAATTTCAAATAAATTTCAGAAAAAAGCTGACTTATTTCGTCGATCTATCAATTTCATGCACTCTACTATATGCCGGGTATTATACGTACTGTATGTAGTTATATTTTTACCCCTTTTATGAAACAGTCTGCATTGTTTTTCCCCCGAAGACTTAACCCAACTTGCCGTCAAATTAACCTACATGAAAAACACGCATGCACGGATGCAATACATCCCATACTATATAAACCGTGACTGCTTTTACAACTCACCTTCTGATAGGATCCCTCAACCACAATCCTGTCGTCAACGGCTCTGACTTGGAGTTCCCGAGGGTTAAAGTCTTTCACGTCCATGACAGCCTGGAAGGAAATTCAATCATGTTGCTTGATGCTGATTTTGAAAAGGGTGGTGTTGGCTGGTATGGTGGTGTTTAGAATGAGGGTGAGGGTTTAAGTATAATATAATGCACTGTGATGTGATTAGTTGTGCTGTGAAAATTATGTGATGTTGTGTAATGTAATGCAATGCAATGTGATGTGGTGGTGATGATAATGATAGTGACGGCGACAACGAGGACCAGCATAATAGTAATCCCATCGGAAATCCAAGGTCCACTTACTCAATACAATAATTAATCACACAATCACAGCTTCACATTACCTGAAACTTGCCATCCTTCTCGTTGATCTGAACGGCCTGGGAAGCGTACAAGTCTTCGTCGATCTTTGAAGAGCGGATTTTGCTGTACACATCCCGACATTGAGACCTCGAACCGGAGTCAACCTGTGGATAGAGAGTTGTTTATGTACTGCTCGGTTTTTATTATTGTTATTGTTGTTGTTGTTATCATTATTACTATTGTTACTATTATTATTATTATTATTATTATTATTATTATCATCATTATTATTTTTTGTTAGTAGTAGTAGTAGTAGTAGTAGTCGAAATACTAACAGTAGTAGTAGTAGAATTATTATTGTCATTATCATTACTATGATCATTATCTTAATTTTTATAATACTTATTACTATTATTATTATTATTATTGTTATTATTATTATTATTGTTGTTGTTGTCATTATGATTATGATTATTATTATTATATCATCATCATTATCCTTATCATTATTACTGTTTTATTATCAATATTAATATCCTCATCATCATTATTAACATTATTGCTTTCATCATTATTACTATTATCGTTACAACAATGATAATAATATTAATAATAGATATTAGAATAAAAATAACAGTAATAATGACAATGATAGGAAATAACAAGAATTGCCGGAGGAAAATTAACATCCGCAATGAGAACACTAATGATAACAACAATAATGATAACAAGAATGAAAATATAATTATGATAATAATGATAATGATAATTATAATGAAAATAATGATAATTATAATGAAAATAATAATAATTATAATGAAAATAATGATATTGAAAAAATAAAAATAATAATAATAATAAATATCACAACAACAACAGCAATGATAATGATAATAACGATAACGATAACAAAATAGGCAAAACCGCGGCCTCACCTTCAATCCCCGGTTATCGAACTTGTCCAGGACAGTCTGGACGGCGCGGTCGAAATCCTCCCAAGCCTCCTTGAAAAAAGCGTCATCGAAAAAGCCCTCTCGCTGGACCACGTTTAGAGACTTGCCAGATGCCATTGCTGAAGCTTCCTGGAATGGGGGAGAGAGAGAGAACTGTGAAGGAGGAGTTGTTGGAGAGAATGGGGTGAGCGGGAGAGGGAGGATGGTGGGATGGAGAGGGAGGAATGGGGGAGAGAGAGAGAACGGTGAAGGAGGAGTTGTTGGAGAGAATGGGGTGAGCGGGAGAGGGAGGATGGTGGGATGGAGAGGGAGGAATGGGAGAGAGAGAGAATGGAGGAAAGGAAGGGGGGGGGAGAGAATGGTTGGAGGAATGGGAGAGAGAAAGAATGGTAGGATAAAGAGAGTGGGAGAGAGAGAACGAGTTGTTGGAGAGAATGGTCAGAAGGGGTGAAAGGGAGAGAATGCTGGGATGGAGAGGGAGGAATGGGAGAGCGAGAGAGAATGGAGGGAAGGAGAGGGAGGGTGGGAGTGGAGTAAAGAGAGGGAGGGATGGAAAGAGCGGAGGGGGAGTTCTAAGCGAGAGAGAAAGGGAATGAGAGAGAGAGGAGGAAAAGATTAGTTAGGAGGGAGGAAGACAAAAAGGGAAATAGAGAGAAAAGAAAAAGAATATCGTTCATTACCTTACAGTAGTTACCATAACTACGAATGGATGTATAAACTGCAACGAAAAATGGACGTGATGTCTCACAAATGAGTTTTTCTTTTTTTCTTTCATTCTTTCTTTCTTTTTTTTCACCCATTTAACATGACCTTATGAATGTTCCATGTTTTATTCACATCCTTTCATCCTACCAAATCTCATACCAGGAGTATCCCTCACTCCCCATCCCAGCTCCCCTTATTTTGCATCCATCACTCCCCCCCCCCTCCCCCACATTCCGCATCGTCCCCCTACTACATCTCCACCCCCCCCTACTCCGCATATAACACCTCCCTCCCACACTCCACCAGCCTTAGCCTCCACCACCCACCCACTCCACCTGCCTTCGCCCCCCCCCACCCCTCATCCATCACCCCCTCCTGCACTGCATCCCCCCCCCCCCCCCGGGCTCACACAAGTGGCTCCGGACTTCTCAAGCAAGCATGATGACATCCGGTTTATTGCATAGGCTCCTCTTAGCAGGCACATTGCTCTTATTCCAAACTTCAGACTTTGCTTCCCTCCTTTATTATTTTTCTTTCATTCTCTCTCTCTCTTTCGCGCACGCCCAAACTCCCCAACTTATCTCTAATCAGCGTGCCAATCCCAATCGCTGGAACGCACTGTTTTCCATTCGCTCTCTTTCACGCACACTCAAAATCTCCCAATCTATCTCATCTTCAATCGCAATTCACCAATCACAATCTCTACCGAACGCGTCATGTGCGTGAGAGGGAGCCGGTGATTCGGGGGGGGGGGGGTTATAGTTACCACCAATCCCGCAAACCAAGCGAATGCAAAGATAAAGCCTAAACTTCGGATTATGATACCTGTGACTAATTCATTAACCCTAACAACGTCTGCACATCAGTTCAATCTTGTAATCCTGTTACTTGCATTACATTTTTTTTTAAATAAATTCTTACTTCATGATACACAGGTAATCATTTGATTATTAACTCCAATCAACGCCGAAATCGTGTCATTCGCGGTAATGGTAGTAACTCTGAGGTAGTATCGCCAATCACCAACGACCGCTGAGGAGACGAAGAGGTCGTTCGTGAGCGGCAGGTGGTTTTTTGGACCCCACACTTTGCAGCTGGCAAGGCGGGCTCTCGGCCGATCGGCTGCCAACTCCGGTTCGATTGAGATTTTCGTTTCTTTCTGTGTGTGCAAATTAAATACGAAGTGCCCATCTGTCTGTGTGTCTTCGATGTTATATATGCGCATACGTATATGAATGCATTCATATATGCATACATGCATATATACAAACGTATATGCATACATATATTTACACACATATATGTAATCATGCCAGTCACTTTGCATGTCTTCTTTGATCATCTAAGACTATTAAGAGAAGGTTGATTATTTTTAATCTCCCCAAATGGATAGACATAAAAAACGAGAGAGAGAGAGAGAGAGATACCTACACTCATAAATGTGTGTGTGTGTGTGTGTGTGTGTGTGTGTGTGTGTGTGTGTGTGTGTGTGTGTGTGTGTGTGTGTGTGTGTGTGTGTGTGTGTGTGTGTGTGTGTGTGTATGTGTACGCGCGTGCGTACGCGTGCGTGCATGTTCATTTAGTGTATGTAAATAGACAAATATTTGGTAGATCAGAAAAATAGAGTGAAAAACTGGGGATAGAACGAGAGACGAGTGACGAGAGAGAGAGAAGGGGGCCAGAAACAGAGGCAGAGGTGAGGGGAGGGGGGGGGGGAGGAAAGTATAGCCCAGCGTGAGGGAAAAGGGAAAGTGAATGCCCGCAGTACCCCGCCGTTGGGGCACTCATAAGCGAGCGTCATCTTGGGAGCAACGGCCGAGGAGAGAGAGAGAGAGAGAAGGGGGGGGGGGCGTGGAGGTTCGAAATCCTGTCGAATGTCCGATGCCGAATGAGCGTTGGCGTTCTGTCCTAGGCCTTTCGCTTGCCTTTCCCTTTTGCTTTGTTTTGCTATATTTCATTTTATTTTCTCTTTTCTTTTTATTTTTCTTTGTGTACTTTTCTTTTCTTTTTTCTTTTCTTTTCTTTCAGCTTTTTTTTCTTTTTTTTTCTTTTTTTCTTTTTCCTTTCTCTTTTTTCTTTTCTTCTCTTTTTTTTCCTCTTTTTTCACCATCCCCTCCTTTCCTTCCCTTTGCATTTCCCTTTCCCTTTCCCTTTCCCTTTCCCTTTCCTTTCCTTCCTTCCACCACGTCGTTCTTTCGTTCTTTCACACTTGGTGATTATATATACATCCCGAGATGCCCCTTATCCACGTCACGCTTTGAATCCCGTGAAATCCTTCTTCCTTCCCCTCCTCTGATCCCTTTTTTCACCTTTTGACTTTCACCCCTTTTCATCTCGCCCACCACAGCCTCCCTCCCTTTCTTCACCCTTCTCTCCCCCCCTTTCACTCCCTCCCACCCCTTCCTCCTCCCTCCCTCACCCTTCCTCCACCCCTCCCACCCCCTTCCTCCACCCCTCCCACCCCCTTCCTCCTCCCCCCGAAGCCTAGGAGTGACATAGTTTCCAAAAATAAATCGCCTTACCAGGGAAAAGCCCCGCGGCTGGGTGAGGTGTTGCCAATGTTGGCAAAGGTGGGGAGCGTGAGTGTTGCCAACGATGCGTTTGGCTCTTGGGAGAGACGCGGAAGTACACATAATTAAGCGCATTGTTCGTTAAATATGAGAGCATTAATGGCCAAGAATGGTTAATTACGTGGAGCAGCAATTTGTAACAGGCGATAAACAAGGTCGTTTCGGAGGGAGAAGGGAGCGTTACTCTGAGCGGCCGCGGATTTCGCCTCGTCAGCAATGCATGCGAGACGGCCAACGCGAGGCGCCCCGAGCCAGCACCTCCATCAGCCAGACTCACGCCCTGGCCGGCTGCTCCTGGCGGGGACTTGATGTGACTTGAGTGGTCTGTAAACCCCCCATTAATGTCTGGCTCGCACGCCCCTCCGTTCTTCCGGTCACTAACCTCCTTCGGAACGCCACTCGCCTTGTCTCCGTCCTCTTGTCACTCGGGAAATCTGTAGTATTCCTCGTCAGCTGCTCCAGACTGACGTGACTCTGTTTATACCACACTTTCCCGCCTGTCAAAAACATGCCAATCACCCCTCCTGCACCTTTCCCTCCCCCCTTCCCCGTCCGCATGTCTCTCTGCCCCCGACGCCCTCTCGTCATGCCCTTAAGATTCGCCGTCGGCCACGCCCTCCTATAATGACTTCATCCATCAGGGCGGAGACATTGTTATGAAGCTCCACCTATTCTCTGAGGCGGAGACTTACTGTTTCCATTACACTGGTGACGAGGGGAAAGGGGGAAGGGGGGGCAAGAGGGAAGGGGCGAGGGTAGGGCATTTGACAGCTGTGGCACTGAGTGATGGGGCAAGGAGAGAGGTGGGCAGTGAGAGGGAAAGTAAGGGGGGAGGAGGATTAATGAAGTGAAAGGGGGGGAGGGGGAGGAAAGGAGTGCTTGGGCGAGGCAAGGATAGGCGTGCGTATTTGCGAGGACACCGCCTTGAGGAAGGACACAGGGAAATACTTTTCCCGACGAGGAAGGTGGGTGTGTGCTTCTGGCGGCGATTTAAGCGCTTTGGGTTCTTGGTAGTTAGACCGCAATGAATAAAAGGAAACATGTTTATATATAAAACGATTTTTCTCTGCATACTGCACCCAGATCTCCATGGACTGTCTAATTTCAAGAGAACTTGCAAAAACTTAATTCACATAAAAAAGCAGTTCCATCCTACACTGAAGATTAAAGAGTTAATTTACACAAAATCAGCCCAAAAGATTATTGGGAGATTGTAGTGCATATACCGAAAACAGATTCGATTTGCAAACAAAATATTTTTGTACTATCTTACTGTGCAGCAGACCAGCAGCAGCAGCACTCACCTGAAAAGAAAAAAAGAAAAATAAGTAACAATGCATCTTAAAACATTTAAGCAAACGTTAACATCTATGAACACCGCTTAACCTAGGACGAAAACTAATTACCCCGTTCACCGCTTTTAAAACTACAGTACTCTTTTTTTTTTATGAATATGTGGGACGACTCAAAACGACTCACTACACAAAGAGGCACTTCGATGGTTTTTCCCTGTCCTCACACTCTCTCCCTCCTACTCCCCTTTCCCTCCCCCATCCCTCCCCTCATCCTCCCTTCCCTCTACCAAACACCCAACTTCTTTTAAAACAAAATACAAAAAAGTATCTCGGCAGGTGGCCAAAGGTGGCTTGTGAATGTTTCAGTGTTGGGCGTTTAGTGAGGGACAGCTGGCTCGGTCGCTCTCAGGCACTTTGTTTGCGCCGAGGCAGTTGAGGACGAAGCCGTGTCGCATCGGAAATGTCAAGAGAAAAAAATATACCCACGAAAATTATTTAAATCTTTAGGATCGTCATCCTCGTACCTCACAGAGAATGTGTATTGGGATTTCCTTCTGAAAGTTTGTTAATGGGTATATTGGTACGAACTTCGGGTTAATTAATATTCACACTTAAGATATATGGTTAGAATGTCAAAGGCTGTAACTTATTCAAATAATAATATCAGTGGTGATTATCATACTGATAAAGACAACAATGCAATAATAATGAATATATATATAAATATATATATAAATATATATATATATTATATATATATATATATATATATATATATACACTGTATAATAAGCATACAATAATATAATTTCTTATTAACATTATCATACTGTCAAATTAGTGGGAAGTGAATTGATTTTTGTCTTCTCCATGACTTAAATTCGACCATTAGATCATAGCCCAAGCTTGTGACTTTCCTCATCCTTCCGTGCGGATACTGATTACGTTCCCCACAGTAAGAACTATAACCACAAATAACTCTTCAATAAGCTTATCGTCTCTGGTCTATCATTACTCCACATCAGCACTCAGTAGCTGCATCGTATTACCGCCCATGAACGACGGTCAGTTTAAACAGCGGGGAGTTTGCTACACAAATCTGCTTTAAAACAAACTGACGGAATGAAGGCAACGTGTGTTATTCGCGCATCCAACGTCTGTCTTTCATTTTCCTTGGTATTCAACACGGGGGAAAAAAAGAAGAGAGAAAGAAAAATTAACGAAGAAAAGCCAAGGCGATAAGCAACCTCGCTGTGTACCTCGAAGTATTTTTGGTCGTCCTAAGCTCTTGCGTTCTGACCTTGTTCTGAAATTTGTGAAGACATTATTATTTGAGATCGAGCACGCTTTCAGATTCCATCGTCGGTTGCCATTTTGTTAAGAACGTTTTTTGTTGTTTCCTCTTTTCAAAAATCACATATTTCTTTTTTTATTAACACACGAAAATTCTTTGCTTTTTCAAGAGGGAAATGTTTACGCCTTTTTTATTGCATGTAAAACTCTTCACCCACGTGGCAATTTTTTTTCTTATCCCCGCGTTCGCTTTCGTCCTGTCAATGCAGAGCAGCCTCGAGTAAACACACGTCTATCGTCTCCGTATTAATATTTCCGGTATGTCTCTATCTCTTTCTCCATTTCCCTCTCTTTCCTTCCACTTCCTCCTCCCCCGAAATGCACATGTCTTACGCGTTATTCCCCGAGTTTATTTTTACTCTTTACATACCCCGCTACACACCCTTCGTTTCCGCTTTGGTCTCTCCTCGTCTGTCTGTTTTGTTCCTTTATTTATGGGCTTTCGTTTTTTCTCCTTGAGTCCCCCCTCTTGACACTCCTTCCTCCCGTGTTTTTATGATGCTTCTTTCTCTGAAGTGCAAGCGATTTTCTCACGTGTTTAGAGGCCATTACTCTTCATTACTCCACTTATTGAAGATTCATTGACTTCATGCGCAACGTGACTTTAACCCTTCTCGTTTTCTAATATCCTCTTACTCTCTTTGTATTTATCTTACTATTTATATCATTTCGTTCAACCTACATTACTTTATCCGATTAGAAAATAATTCCTTGTATTTTTTTTTCTGCAAATCTTTTTATATTTAGTATCCCTCCTGATTCATCACATGACTCACCGTCAGCATGTCCAACACGCTCAATTTTCCCCCTCTAAGTGTCCCTGTATTTACGCTTTGTTGCGGTTTTCCCCCGTTGTCACAGCACGCCCACTCGTCTGGACGTGTTCCCGGAGGCAAAACCTTCTTTTTTTCCTTCAATTCATTGGCATTTTAGCCTGTCTGTTCTCTTTGTTTTCTCTGTCTTTGTCTCGTTGTTTGTATGTTTTTGTATCTATCTATCTCTGTCTGTCTCTGTCTCTCGGTCTCTCTCTCTCTCTCTCTCTCGCTCTCGCTCTCGCTCTCTCTCTCTCTCTCGCTCTCTCTCTCTCTCTCTCTCTCTCTCTCTCTCTCTCTCTCTCTCTCTCTCTCTCTCTCTCTCTCTCTCTCTCTCTCTCTCTCTCTCTCTCTCTCTCTCTTCTCAAAAACTTTCATTAAGTATTCATAATTTCAGAGATTTTGTTTTTCATTTCCATTTTTCTTTTTTCTGTATAGTACCATTTTGCCCATTTTCATTTTCTTTGATTATGATATTTACATCTGCATATTCTCAAGTCTAGTTTTCTCGCTTACTATTATTCCTCTCTTATTCTTATCGACGCTTACCTCTCTCTGCCTTTTTCATTTCTCTCTTTCCTTTTTTCCTCTTTCTTGCTTTCCTCTTTCGCCATCTTCCGTACTTATTTTTTTTTTTTTTTTTTTTTTTTTTGTCTTAACGCCTGTTTTTCTTTTTCGCATTTTCACCCACTTGTTTTCTCTATTTCCCTGTTTTCCACTTTCCCCTCTCTTTTTTTTTCCTTTCCCCCCCTTTCCCCTCTCTCTTTTTCTCTATTGGCTCTCTCTGTTTCCCTATCCCTTCCCTCCCTCTTTCTCACCCCCTTCCTTTTCCTTCTTAACGCCTGCCTTTCTTCTTCCCCTCTTCCCCCTCTCCATTTTTTCCCCTTTCCGTCTTTTTTCCCCTTTTCTCCCTCTTTTTTTCCTTATCCCCTCATTTTTTTCCCTTTTTCCCTCTTTT
>NC_051398.1:9761548-9776548 GCF_015228065.2 Penaeus monodon | reverse complement strand
TCTCCTCTCCTCTTCTCTCTCTCTCTCTCTCTCTCTCTCTCTTAACAAGAATGCGATAGATTTATGTGTTTACTCGTGAAACCGAAGAACTGGAGCTTTGTTGTTGGGGTGGGGGTGAGGGGGTGAGGGGGGGTAGAATGGATAAGGCGGTGAAAGGGCGAAAGAACGGAGAGGAAAAGCAATGAATAGAGAGGAAGAGTGAGAGGGAGAATGGATAGATAGAGAGAGAGTGGGTGAGGAATGGATGGATGGATGGATGGATGGATGGATGGGATGGATGGATGGATGGATGGATGATGGTGGAGGGATGGATGGTGATGGATGGATGGTGGATAGAGGGAGGGAGGGGGGGAGGTAGGGGGGGGAGGGAGGGAGGGAGGGAAGAGAGAAGAGAGAGAGGAGAAGAGAGGAAGAAGAGAGAGGGGGGAGAGAGAGAGAGAGAGAGAAGAGAGGAGAGAGAAGAGAGAAGAGAAAAGAGGGGGGAAGAGAGAGGAGAGAGAGGAGGGGGAAGGAGAGAGAGAGGGAAGAGAGAGAGGAAAGAGAGAGAGAAGAGAAAGAAGAAGAGAAAAGGAGAGAGAAGAAGAGAAAAAGAGGAGAGAGAGAGAAGGAGAGAGGGGGAAAAGAGAAGAAGAGGAGAAGAGAGAGAAAAGAGGAGGAGAGAGGAAAGAGAAGAGGAGGGAGAAAGAGAGGGGGGAGGAGAGAGAGAGAGAGAGAGAGAAAATAGAAGAGAAAGAAAGACGATATATAAAAGAAGATACCAAAGGGAGAAAAAACAAAAAAAAAATTAAAAAGAAGACAGAAAATAAGATATAAAAACTACAGTAACACAAAGGAAAGAAAATCCTATAATAAGGACAAGAAATAAAGATAGAAGACTCGCTAATGCCAGAAAGGTCATGACAATTATACACACTTTAGCGACCTGCGTGGCTTCCCCGCCCCCGGCCCATGAGCACTGTACGGGGGGTTTTAAAAATTACAGGCAAAAGGGGGGAACCCCCTTTTTATTTTTTAAAAAAAATGATCACTTTTTGGGGAAAAAAGGGAAATGGAGAAAAAAAATTTAAAAAAAAAAGGAAAAAAAAGGGGGATTTTTCCCGATTTTTTGGTAAATATCATGGGGTTTTTGTAAAAAAATGGGGGATTTTGGAGAAAAGGGATCGGTTATTATAACAAAAAAATTTGGAACAGAACGGGGGTTTTAAAAAATTTTTGGGAACACATTAAACCCCCACAGAGAGAAAAAAAAAATTTAATTAAAAAACCTTAAGAAACCAAACTCAAAAAAAACTTTATTAAAAGGAAAACCACACGTTAACTCCCTCGCCCCCCCCCCCCTTTTTTTAAAAAAAAAAAAAAAAAAAAAAAAAAAAAAAATGGTCGAGTACTGAAAACAATAACAGGAGTTTCTGACGCGATGGTACCACCAGCGCTCAGGGGAAGGTCTTTTTTAATCTCTTAAAACAAATTTTTTAGGGCCAAACATCTCACCCTTTTCCCACAAAGACGCCTTTCCAAAATGACCCCATTCGGGGGGGAAATTTCCCCCTCCCCTCCCCCCTTTCCCTGGGCCCCCTTTCCCCCTTTCCCCCTACCCCCTCTCCCCCCCCTTAAAACCCCAAAACCCAACCCCGGGTCTTTTAGTTGGGGTCGTTTTCCCTTTCCTCCTTCTTCTCTCCCCTTTTCCTCTCTCCTCTCTCCCCTTTTTCCTCTCTCTCTTTTCCTCCCTCTTCCTCTCTCTCTCTCCCCCTCTTCCTCCCCCTCCCCTCTTTTCCCCCTCTCTTTTCTCTCTCCCTCTTTCCTCCCCCTCTCTTCCCCCCTTCCCTTCTCTCTCTCCCCCCTCTTCCTCTCTCTCCCTCTCTCCCTCTTCCTCTCTCTCCCCTTTTTCCCTCTTCCTCTCTCTCTCTCTCCCTCTCTCCCTCTCTCTCTCTCGCTCTCTCGCTCTCGCTTTCGCTTTCGCTCTCTCTCTCTCTCTCTCTCTCTCTCTCTCTCTCTCTCTCTATATATATATATATATATATATATATATATATATATATATATATATATATATGTGTGTGTGTGTGTGTGTGTGTGTGTGTGTGTGTGTGTGTGTGTGTGTGTGTGTGTGTGTGTGTGTGTGTGTGTGTGTGTGTGTGGTTCCATCTATCTATCTCAATGATATCTCTCATCTGTCTCTCTGTTTGTCTCTATCTATCTATCTATCTATCTGCTTCTCTCTCTCTCTCTCTCTCTCTCTCTCTCTCTCTCTCTCTCTCTCTCTCTCTCTCTCTCTCTCTCTCTCTCTCTCTCTCTCTCTCTCCCTCTCTCTGATTCGCTGAATGAGTGAGTGAATGGCTTACTAAAGTGGGCGAATTTGTATGAATGAATGAATTATGTAAATGAAGTAGAATGAATGGGATATTAGTATATAAGTTTAATTCAGGGATTATGATGGTGATGGTAATTGTAGGAATTGTAATAATGATGATGATGATCATGATAAATATTCTTATCAGTAATTATATCAGTAATTACAATAATAATGATACGACAAAGGCAATGATGATAATAGCAATGATAATAATGATGATAATATTGGTAATGGTAATAGTAAAGAAAAAGAAAAAGAAAAAGAAAAAGAAGAAGAAGAAGAAGAAGAACAATAACAACAACAACAACAACAACAAATAATAATACCACAACTACCACCACCACCACTAACAACAACAGCAACTAATAATAATAATAATGATAATAATAATAATAATAATAATAATAATAATAATAATAATAATAATAATAATAATAATAATAATAATAATAATAATAATAATAATAATAATAATAATAATAATAATAACAATAATAATAATAATACCACCAACAAAAACACACACATATAACCACCACCACCACCACCACCGACAACAACAACAACAACAACAACAAAAACACCACCACCACCAACAACAACAACAACAGCAGCAACAACAACAACAACTGCAACAACGGAAAACCACGAGAAGAGAGCGAAGTAGCCGCCGGTCTCCCCGGAGCCAGGCAGCCGGGAGGAAAAGGTACTTGTGGACGGCCATTGCTCGCGGATCCAAGGTTCGTTTATGTGCGGAGATCGCTTCGCCCACTCACGCTGGAGAGGATTTCACATACACACACTCACGTAAACGCAAACATATACATTCACGCATACATGTATAGAAACACATATGCATTCATGCATACACATATAGAAACATATGTGCATTTACGTATGTACGGAGAGAAGCAGAGTGTTTTCGTTTATTCATGAAAGCACAGAGAGTATATAAATGTATTCACTCATACAGGGAAGCGTACAGAAGCATATATACATTCACTTATACAAGCAAGCACATTGAAACTTACATGCATTCCCGTTAATACTTACATATATACACGTACATGCCCAACGACGCATTCAAGCGCGTACACACATAAAGTCATGTACAGACGCAAACAGACACACACAGAGACGTACATATAAACATGCATTTAGGAGCCTAATGTGTACCACGTTTTCTCAGATCATTTACACGCAAGATTAGTTCCAGACGGTCTTTAATTCTTCTCTTTTATTATTATTATTCTGCATCGCTGTTTTGTACGTAAAAGAAAACACAGAACAACTAGCAATGCCATAACAAAGCATTGGACAGTTTATGAGCAAATGATATGAAAACAGGACCATCTGGTGGGGCAGACTGAACGAAGAGTCGATATCAAGAGCTGTTGATACGAGAACAAATGCAGATGATAAACGGCCAAAAAAAAGCATCCTGTGGTTTTAAAAAATCACAAAAAGAAAAGGTAAGTAAAACAGTAGATAAGGGAACATGAATAAATGGTCAGAGAACACAAGCACTGGACGAGATATTAAGAATAAGTGAATTAAGAACAGCAGCTAAGAAAGCACATACATTAGAATAGAGAACGAGAGGGGAAGAGAGAGAGAGAAGGAGAGAGAGAGGGAGAGAGAGAGAGAGAGAGAGAGAGAGAGAGAGAGAGAGAGAGAGAGAGAGAGAGAGAGAGAGAGAGAGAGAGAGAGAGAGAGAGAGAGAGAGAGAGAGAGAGAGAGAGAGAGAGAGAGAGAGAGAGAGAGAGAGAGAGAGAGAGATTTGAATAGTTTATTTACAGAACAGTGTACTGTATATACCCTACAAAAAGCCAAGGGGAGAAAGAAGAGGAAGAGAGAGAGAGAGAGAGAGAGAGAGAGAGAGAGACAGACAGACAGACAGACAGACAGACAGACAGACAGACAGACACAGAGAAGAATCCGTTTTTGCGTCACTCTAAAGAGAAAGAGAGAGAAAGAGACCGACAGCGTCCAGACACAAGACAATTATCATGATTCATCCTCTTGTATCACCGTGATAAGATATGTTTATTTATACACATTAACATGATGAGATAATATGGTTTACTTTTCCATCTTTCTAGTTCTTTTTTTTCTGGTCCTCGTTCTCTACGATAAGACGAGAATGACCCCGCCAGACGCCTGATGATGCTTGGGTCATCTCCCCCTTCCTCTTCCCAGGCGCCCACGGAAGGAGGCTGCTGCCTTCCTGGCGCCGAAATTCGGTACTCTTATTGATCCTCTTTCGAATGGCGCAGTTGGCAGAGGGAGGCCACGGCAGGCAGCTGGATCCAAGGGGTGTAGCGACGCAGCAGGAGCGCCAGCCTATACGAAGAGCCGCTGACATAGGAACACGAGAGAAGTTGCGTGCGGTTACGCTGGCTGACGTGGACGAGGAGGGAGACGTATGAGAGGGGTGTGGCGCTGTAACACAAGAGGGGGAAGGTCCAAGAGGGAAGTCGGGGGAAGGGGGGAGGAACAGAGGGGGATGAGATTTTTGGGGAGATGAAAGGGAAGATACAGAGAGAGTAGAAGTGAAAGAACTGAAGCATGGAATAAATAAATGAATAATAACTGAGCTAGGAAGGAGAGAAAAGATGAGAGCAAGTTGTAATATTAAGGAAACGGGAGAGGTGTAGGGTCTTGCGAGGGGAAGTTTGGGGAGAGCAAAGAGGGGTGAGATTTTAGGGGAGATGAAGGGGAAGTATACAGACAGAGAAGAATTTGAAAAAAGAGGGACACACAATAAACAATTAAATAAAAGTAGAGCTTAGAGTGAGTAAGAAAATAGTAAGTTGTATTGTCAAGGAAACGGGAGAGGTGTAGTGACTTGTGAGAATAAAAATGGCCTTACAAAGCAGCGGTAGGGTGGGGGAGGAGGGGAGAGGAGGGGAGGGGAGGAGAGGGAAGACCAGACATACAGGGCAAACGAGTGAGGGTAGAGTGCCGTAGCAAATGGGGAACGTGAGGCTAATCTGGCGTGTGTCTGAGAAGCTCTCTTGTATAGAAAACTTTTTCCCCTTTATGTAGGCCAGGGTCAAGGGAGTCCCTCTAACACTTACCCCTTACAACGTGTATCCTTTAGACTCGTTTGTGGACACGGATACGAGACTCCTGACGCCGCCTAACTCAGTGGGTGTCTGAGGTGGTCAGCTGAGTGTCCCCATATTTGATGAAGGACAAAACCTGGTATTGATGAAAGATTCTTGCGATAAAACTACCCCGCCCAAGACGCGAATATCCCCTATCATTCCATACGCTTCGACGAGAGTTCCGAACGACTTTAAAAAAAAACTGTCGACGGAAAATCTTACATTCCGATAGCATTAACCGAAGACAATGAAAATAGAGAAGACAGGGAGGATTTTGATCTGCGACAACACGCCATCTCTCGCGCGATGTGTAGGAGAATGACATCACGGAAATTGTTTAACAACATGATGACGAAATACACACAACACTTGAGCAGGAAGAGACACAAGGCGGCGCCACCCACACAAATAAGCGGAGAAAACACGGGGGGGGGGGTCGCTAAAGAAAAGAGGAGGAGGAGAAGGCGGAGGAAATATGGGAGATAGTAGAAGAGGGGGAGAAGGAGAAAGAGAAAGAGGAAGAAAAGGTGAAAGAGGAAGAGGAGGCGGAGGAGAAAGAGAAAGAGAAAGAGAAGGAGAGAGGAAGAGGAGAAAAATGAAGAAAAGAAGGAATAGAAAGAGAAGTTGGAGGAGAAGAACGAAAATGAGGAGGAAAAGTCAGAGAAGGGTAGAGGGCGGAGAAAAAAAGGTGGGAGGAGGAAGAAGAAGAAGAAGAAGAAGAAGAAGAAGAAGAAGAAGAAGAAGAAGAAGAAGAAGAAGAAGAAGAAGAAGAAGAAGAAGAAGAAGAGGAGGAGGAGGAAAAGGAAATGGGTTGGCGAGGGTGGCAGAGGTATTGCAAAAAATAAGAAACATGAGAACCGAACGAATATGGGGGAAGATGAGACCAGAGGGAAAAGAAAATAACAGCAAAACGAGCATAAAAAAATGGAGAAAGGAAAGGAGACGAGGACCATAAGACGGATAAAATGAGAGTAAGAAAGAGTAAGGAGAAAAAGAAAAAAAGAAAATGAAAAGGAAGAGGGGAAAAAAGAGTAGAAACAAAGAGAACGTCGCTAGCATAAAGTAGCACAATGCACTGGCCCTTTTTCCATATACGGTCGTTAGCCAAACTATCAGAACGAGGAGTCATCAGCATTAACGACGCAGTACCTTAAAAAGCGCCACAAACCCTATTATCTCCCGCGCCCCACATGCAAGACGCCCGCCCTCCTGAAGGCACCCGAACTCGCATCGCATCTCAGGAACTCGCTTGGTAGGATTTCGGGTATACCATTCTGTGTCTGCCGGGTCTTGCGGGTATGGGAGTCTTTGTTAACCAGGTCTTGCGGGTATGGGAGTCTTTGTTAACCAGGTCGTTCGGGTATGGGAGTCTTTGTTAACCAGGTCTTTCGGGCATTTGAGCTTACATTTTTAGCAGGTCTGTCGGGTATTTGAGCTTATATTTTTAGCAGGTCTTTCGGGTATATGTGATCTTTTGCTTAATATATATTTCGGGTATGGGATTTTATATTTACCAGGTCTTTCGAGTATGTGAACCTTTGTCCACCAGGTCTTTCGGGAATACAACCCTTTGTTTACCAGGTATTTCGGGTATGTGATCCTTTGTCTTACAAGTCTTTCGGGTATGTGATCTAACGTTTGCCTAGTCTTTCGGGTTCGGGATCCTTTGTCTACCAGATCTCTTGGGTAAGTAAGCCTTTGTCTAATAGGTCTTTCAGGTATATGATCTTATATTTACCAGGTTTTTCGGGTATGTGATCCCTTGTCTACCGGGTCTTTCGGGTATATACACCCTTTTGTCAACCAGGTCTTACGGATATGTGGGTTTGTGTTTACCATGTCTTTCGGGTATCTGATCTTACATTTCTATCAGGTCTTCCGGGTATGTGACCCTTTGTCTGTCGGGTCTGTCGGATATGTGATCTTGTGTTTACCAAGTCTTTCGGGTATGTGAACCTTTGTCTAGACTTTCCCCCATTACCGAGACAGGAGAAGAGCGTGAAGGAGGGGGAGGGGGGTTCTCCTTGACCCCCCCCCCCTTCGTGTATGTGGTTCTTTCACTTTTCTCTCATTATCGAGACAAGAAAAAGAGGAGGGGAGATGGAGGGAGGTTCTCGCAAGCCCTGTTCCCTCTCCCTTCCCTCCCCTACACTTATGCCGAAGGTCGCGACGCCCCTTCGTCTAATAGCGTAACTAGCAGGCTATTGATCGAAGGCGTTGGCAGTTCCTAAACTTCTACTCCCTCAGCCATCATTCGCCTTCTATGGGGAAAAGCCAGACAGTTAATGACAGAGGGGGGGGGGGAGGAAGAGGAGAGAGGGGAGAGGGAGGGGAGAGAAGGAAGGGAAGGGAAGGGAGGGAAAGGGAGAGAGGGAAGAGAATGAATGGGGGAGGGGAGAGAGGGAAAGCAAAGAGGGGAGAGACGGAGGGAACGGGAGGAGAGAAGGAAGGGAGGGGAGAGAGAGGAGGGGAGGGAAGGGAAAGGGAGAGTGAGGGGAGGAGAGAGAAGAAAGGGAGGGAAGAGAGGTAGGGGAGGGGAGAGAGGGAGGGAGAGGGGGGAGAGTAGAGAAAGGAGAGAATAGGAGAAAGAGGAAAGAGATCGGTGAAAAGGAGAGCGGGATAGAAGGGGGACATGAATGAGGGGAAATTTTAGGAACGGGGATGTCTCATTTCCTTTTTTTGACACAATCATGGGGTAATGCACAGGTCGGGCAGCGTTGGCGCCATGGACTGTCTGCGTCATGGTCCTTTCAAAGGTGTCATGCTCCGTGGCCTCGTCCGTGTGTACTCTGCTGTGTGGAATCCTGGGTCATCTCATCTCTGTGTCATGATGGATGATGGGTGATGGATGTCACCTAGATGATTCTAGGTACTGAAAAACCTGCTCCTCCTCTTTCTCCTCTCCTACCTCCTCCCTCCCTCCCTCCCTCCCTCTCTCCTCTCCTTTTCCTCCTCCTCCTCCTCCTCAGTACAGCTGCACTAGACCATTTATCATAAAGCTTTCAATCTTTACGTGAGTCAGAGATATGGGGAATTATACATCTATATCCATCTCGGGGGAAAAAAATACGTAATATTAGTGATTAATTGATTAACGAAGGGTTCAATAAAAAATTATAATTCTGACAAATATCAAAAGCAACTTGAAAGAAGAAAGTTTAAAAAAATGTCATTCTAACTTCCTCCTAAGCGTCCCCCTCCCCCCCAAGAGAAGTTTCACTATCAAAATGGAAAAAAAATATATATCAAAGTCAACTAAAAGACATGACATTTTTCATTTGTTATTATTTGTTTTATCACTCTACCTTAAAAACAACAACATAAAACATATATTTCCATGTATGATCTCAATCTACCGTCAAAACGCAAAAAATATATATATAAATTTATTACATTAAAACATTAAAAAGTGTCATCTTTAAAAAAATATATCATGATCTCAGCCTACCTTCATAGCGATTAAAAAAAACAGACACATGCATTTTAATTTCTTTCAATGATCTCAGCTAACATCCAAACGTCAAAAAAAATATATATATATATCAAAAAGTGTCGACCGAGGCGCACCCTAACCCTCTCGTGGAAGTCAGCCCAGCAAATTCCCCAACACAAGTAGCAACTGACACTAATTTCACCCGTGATGTCAGCTTGGTAGTCCCGCTCTCCCCTGCAAGGAACTAGGTACTGAACCGCCAGTCAGCAACCCTACACACGTCAGGGAGGCAGAACTCGCATCCACTCACTCACTCACTCACTCACCCACTCACTCCCTCACATTCACTCTTTCATTCACTCACTCTCTCACTCATTTAATTGCAATGTACCCACTCACTCTACCAATCGCTTAATCGCATGCACTCACTTACGTAATTGCATGTACTCACTCACTCACTCATTCGCTCGCTCACATGCACTCATTTGTCATTACTCGTTCTCTCATTCACATCGCACTCACATTCACTCACTCACACTCACTCGCTCTGGCTGTCTGTTTCTTGACTGATCGATCAACCATTTTTTTTTCCGGTTCTGTTATTATATTTATTTGTGATTTCTTTGAAAAAATAGAGCAATTATCCTTGGTTTCGTTGCGAATAGCATCGTCATGATATTTATTTCTGATAAAATAATTGTTAAAAGGCGTGGAAAAATAAAGATCTTTATATTCATCATTTAACTATCTATATATCTGTCTGCCTTCTATGCATATATATGTGTGTGTGTGTGTGTGTGTGTGTGTGTGTGTGTGTGTGTGTGTGTGTGTGTGTGTGTGTGTGTGTGTGTGTGTGTGTGTGTGTGTGTGTTACTATCAGTAATAATTTCCGAACACCTTTTTTTTCTTCATAATAGTAATGTCACATTTCAAAACCGTGTGCTTTGCCGACACCTGTAACACGAGTGCAGGTGTGTGTCGTTTGAGAGGCTAAGTTTGTCGTTTACATACCTACATGTCTCTCCGCACTCTCGCCCCCCCCTCCCCCTCCTTCCACTCTCCCCCCCTCCCTCCCTTCATCTCTACCCTCCCTTCTCCTTCCTCCTCTCCCTCCCTCCCTTCTCCCCCACCTTCTCCTCCCCCCTGACACCCCACTACCATTATTGTCACTTATACTTTCCCGTTTTTTTAGCATTTTATTTGCTTAGATATCTATTTTCTTTTCAACCAGTTAAGTTTTATACCTTTTATAACTTTTTTTTCTTTCACGTTATTTTCTTTTCTTTTACAATTGTTATCATAAACACCAAAAATCCAGAAAAAAAAACAGGGAAACAAGTCAACAGCATCTTACATAACCAGTCCCCCCGGCTTCCCCCTTCACTAAATCGGACTCCGCAGTGAATCCAGTCGCATGGCACCAAACGGCATCAAAATGGAGGGCATGGCGTCATGGCAAGTAACGCGAGAATGCAAAATCGAGGCTTTCTCTCTCCAGCATCACGTCATCGCTGATAGAGAGATCCCGAGAGACCTTAAGGAACGCCCCTTCACTTTGCACAGAAGGAGCCCCCCCCCTCCCCCACGCAGTATATTCCCTCGCCCCTTCTTTGGTCTTCAGTAAAATCGAGATCAGTGAGAGCGATTTCTTCGTTCTG
Organism: Penaeus monodon; assembly: GCF_015228065.2. NCBI lineage: Eukaryota > Metazoa > Arthropoda > Malacostraca > Decapoda > Penaeidae > Penaeus > Penaeus monodon. The sequence continues at coordinate 9,765,994 of NC_051398.1, read as the reverse complement.
GTCAGATTTTCAGTTAAATCTAGGAGAGACTTCATTCTAGTCAGATCTCAGTAAAATTGAGATCAGTCAGTGATTTCATTCCGGGCGGACTTCAGTAAAATTTAGATCAGTGACTGACTTCATTCTGGTCAGACTTCAGTAAAATCGAGATCAGTGAGTGACTTCGTTCCGGCCAGATTCCAGTAAAATTGACATCAATCAGTGACTTGATCCAGGATTTCAGTAAAATCGAAATCAGTGTTCGTCTTCATTCTGGTTAGATTTCAGTTACTCTGTCGACTTCAGAGAGATTATGTGTCGCCAAAATGTGAACTGGCCTGCATGTCTGAAATTCATCGAATATTTCCCATATAACTGATATTCCTCATTTTTTTATATCGTTTATTTAGCATATTACTGATGCTACTTATCCTCTCTGTCTCCTTATAATTCAATCAACATTAAACGATGTAACTTTTCCTTTCTCATTCGGCTTCATTTCGTAAAATAAAGCCATGAGCGCGTCACCCCTGGACGTTTATTGCCCTCCATTAAATCATTTTCGACGCGAAGGCCAAAGAGCAAACAATAAACAGTTATTTACAATCGCAGCCTCGACACCTCCCGATTAGGAGCCGATCATTCGCCAGAACGACACTGGATCTCCTGCACATCATGAGCCCCATAAAAATAATTTGCTTCTAATATCCCGCGCTGAACTTCGCTGACCTCTGCGGCCGCTGCGATAACAGCTTGCTCACGTTACTATCAGCACTCTTACGCACAAGAAGAGGTCACTAACAACACCTCCTTACGTGTGACATCATCAGGTATATGTCAGTTCACGTTGTTTGTTATATGACGTGCACTTTGCAGTCGTGAAGTCCACTTTATAGCCATGTTGTGTACTTCATGGTCCTTGCGGTTTTGTACATGTAACTGTCCTTTTTATCATCTGTTATACATATCACTGACATCATCATGAAGAGATACATATGAGGTTGCCGTTAGCATCTCGTATATGTATATGACACTAACAGCTGCTCATCATATTAATCAAATTCCAAGTAGTAATGTAGTCACGATCCCCTGCCATTCTACCGTCAAAGAAAAAATAAATAAAATATATTAAAAGCACAGCACATTACGCGAGACACCTGCACGGCAATGAATCTTTGGCTGTATATTTGTAAAATCTCTCGCCCCCTTTCCCTTCCCCAACAAACGCAGACTGGCCAGGGACAGCCTCAACAAGAAGCTTCCTGACTTGACCCGTAAATCAGACGGCCAGTGCATGAAGTGTAACGTGGTGTCAGGCGAGCACCCTGCAGACGGGCCACGTTTTCGGTGGGAGAGCTTGGAGAGCGGGGAGAAATTACTATTTAGTGATTACTCGAGCTGAATCATTCTAATATTCATTACAGCTTGACAGCGCTTTGTTTATAGTGATGTGGCGTGTTGTCTCGTCGCTAGGCAACTCTCGCGTGCGTGTTTCAGGCGGGGAGAGAGGGGGGGAGGTGAGTCATCCGGGCAATGTCAGTAGCATACTGTAATTACCTCGTGGAAATACCACAGAGGCCTAAATCCTTGTTTTTGCCGCTTTTATTCTTTGTTAGTGCCTTTTCATGGCCAAAAATATTCTACGTGAATGGAATATATACCTATTACTCCAAAAATATATGCCTATTACCTCCCGACAAATAGTTGCCACACCTCCCCCCCGTAAATCATTCAAAAACAACATACATTAAAGTAAAAGTGCCTTTTCAACTTCCTAAAATGAAAACAAAAAATCGAGACCTCCGACAAATATGGGTAAAGATAAATAAATGAATATGGAAAAGACCGTATGTTCTTCACAACCGGTAATATAAATCATGTGACCAGGGCCTATGTGTTCGTCGGATGCGTGTGCGTTCTCTTTAGCTGTCCCCTTTCTACCGGACTGTGTATATAAGCACTCGTTTGTTTGAGTGTTACCGCGCTTTGAAGGTCTTAAAAAACACCTAAGTGTGGAACTTTAGCGCGCGTGTTTACGAGAGCCCATACACAGACAGAGAACGAGCCATATGTGCGCCAGGGTATGCAAGGGCAATAAATGCATGTGAAGGTATGTGCTCGACTCTCGTGCGAATGTCGGAATCCTGCGTGCATGTGAATGTGGCCTTTCGTTTTTCCTCCTCTCTCTTTTTGAGTATTAGGACCCTTGTGTGTGTGTGTGTGTGTGTGTGTGTGTGTGTGTGTGTGTGTGTGTGTGTGTGTGTGTGTGTGTGTGTGTGTGTGTGTGTTTGTGTGTGTCTGTTTGTGTGTGTGTGTTTGTGTGTGTCTGTGTGTGTGCGTGTGTGTGTGCGTGTGTGTGTGCGCATGTGTGCGCGCGTGTGCGTGTGTGTGTGTGGGGGGGGGGGGGATTACGTGCGGCTCTTCAGCCTGTCCTCTGAAATATTCAGGAGTCCCTAGCAGTACCTGCCTCCCGGCGCCTTGCGTCGACACCATCCTTCTTTGGCCATTCACTCGCCGACAGTGACCTTCGTATTTACATTCTGACTAAACAAATGTCCGAGTGTTTTGACTGACAGATGTGAATTCAGTTCTCGGGCCGCCGAGATATTTTGTGTACCTCATTTGTAAATAGGAATGTTTGCCTTGGCAGGAGGAACACTTCTTTAATATGAGAATTGTCCTCGTCTGCATTTAACTATGGACTCCTGAGAGTCTGCTTTAGGAAAAGAGATGAAATGGTTGCCAATGTTGCCTTCCATGCATAATTCTCAATCGTGTATGATATAAATAACGCGTCCTGAGGAAAACAAGTGAAAAAAACTGCATTCACATGTTTAACTTTCAAGACAAGATAGAGTAACAGGATGAATAAACCATCTGACAGACGACTAGAATACAACGACACCAATAACGAAGCGATACCGAAAGACGCGTTCATCACCGCGGAAATCCATTAACAGAACACCATCTTCTGCATCAGACCCTTGTCATTAGCACTCCTTACTGGATCGCAGCCATTATTGTTATGAACGCCATCCTCATTATGTCATTAGTTCGGCCCTCCCTCCTCGTCAGCATCACCTCGAGCTTTTAAAAGCCAGAAGACCTCTTGATTTGCACATCCATTAAGCTTGGGAGATGGGTCTACACCTGCTCTCCACTGCGCCTTGGTAGAAGTCCGACAGATGTTCAGAGTCATATAAAGAGTGTCTCTCTCCTACTCTATCTCACCCTCCCTCACCCCCCCTCTCCCTCTTTGGCAATATCCCAACGCGTGTTCTAGGGTCACCTCTCTCTTTCTCTTCCTCTTTATCTTTCTTTCTTCTTCTCTCTTTCCTTGTCCCTCTGTCTCTGTCTCTGTCTCTCTGTGTCTCTGTCTCTGTCTCTGTCTCTGTCTCTGTCTCTCTCTCTCTCTCTCTCTCTCTCTCTCTCTCTCTCTCTCTCTCTCTCTCTCTCTCTCTCTCTCTCTCTCTCTCTCTCTCTCTCTAAGCAAAATTTGCCCTCGTTCTCATCATCAAATCTCTCTTCACATCATCCAGCAATCATTAATGTATCTAACTACTCGCGGCCAAGGTTACAATCAATTGACCCCATTGCTTAGTTATAAACACTTTACTGAAGTCGTGTTTTTTTAAATCCTTCTTTCGGACAAGGTCGGGCCACGAGGTGTGAGTCTACGTAGTCTGAATTGTAATTGTTTTTGGATCTTCTTCATTGGCTGAAATATTTTTCGCGGTTCTAGTTCCGTCCTGTCTTGGTAATAGATATAAGTGTTAACAAGCTATGGGAGGTTTTGCCATTATTCATTTATTGTTCAGAGGAGATAAGTGACAGATGGGTGTCCATTACGAAATTTAACACGATTATCAATTAACTGTCGTATATGAGTTTCTGATATATTAATAATGATTATGTTCTATAATTATATACGTTTTATATGTATATTCAGTTTTTATTACCGTGTTGATTGTTATTATTATTATTATTATTATTATTATTATTATTACTATTATTATTATTATTATACACACACACACACACACACACACACACACACACACACACACACACACACACACACACACACACACACACACACACACACACACACACACACATATATATTTAAAACGGATGAAAAATATTTTTGGGATTTTGACTTCAAGGAGAGTTTCATGATTTATTGTCACAGCAAGGAAAGGATTTCTTCAAGGATACGCGGATTTTCTCTCGTGTATTTTTTCGCCTCGTAAGCCACCTGTAGCGACAACTTCGTTCGGATGGCTTGTCATGTTCTGTAATCGATATGGGAAAGGATTTTTTTCTCTCTCTCCTTTAATTCGCCCTTGTCTTTGTACCTTGGAAATGTATTCCTGTTTCTTTCAACTTTCTTTTATCATTTTCATTTCCCTTGCTAGTCTTTCCGTTTCCATTACTGTTACTTCTATTTTCTTTTTTTATCACTTC
>NC_051398.1:9741548-9744048 GCF_015228065.2 Penaeus monodon | reverse complement strand
TTACAGGAATTCAAAAAGAGAGAAATTACGAGAAAAAAAAGAATAAAGAGTCGAGTCAAACTCCTTACCGTCTCTGAAGCGTGATAGTGAGCCACGAGGAGGTAAGGCATGGTGAACAACGTGGAATACATGACCCGAGACCAGGAGAAAACGAGCCCGTGATGAGCAGAACGATCAGTAATTGGACGCAGATCTCGGTATAGACTGTGAAGATAGCAGTCAGAAGGAACTGGTAAAGCTGCGATGATATAACTGGAATAATGATGCAATAAGAATATAGATAGCTCAGGATATCGTCAGTAGAATGAATATATATAATTAATATATATATATGAGAGTATATATTTTATATATGATATAATATATATATATATAATATATATATTGATATAGTATTATATATATAATATATATATATATATTATATATATATATATATATATATATATATATATATATATATATATATTATATATATTATATATATATAATATATATATATATATATATATATATATATATATGATATTAATAGATTATATATATATATATATATATATATATATATATATATATATGATATTAATAGATTTTATATATATATATATATATATATATATATATATATATATACAAATATGGGGCCGCGGTGGCCGAATGGTTAGAGCGTCGGACTCAAGACTGTCACGACGACAATCTGAGTTCGAGGGTTCGAGTCACCGGTCGGCGCGTTGTTTCCCTTGGGCAAGGAACTTCACCTCGATTGCCTGCTTAGCCACTGGGTGGCCAAGCCAGCTCAAGTCAGTGCCGGGTAAATAAAGATGGTGACTCGATAAAAAAAACACCGGGCGGAAGGCAATGGCAAACCACCGCTCTAAATTGCTAAGAAACAAATCATGGAAGCCCATGATCCTCAAGCCCGCGGTGACCGAATGGTTAGAGCGTCGGACTCAAGACTGTCACGACGGCAATCTGAATTCGAGGGTTCGAGTCACCGACCGCCGCGTTGTTCCCTTGGGCAAGGAACTTCACCTTGATTGCCTACCTAGCCACTGGGTGGCCAAGCCAGCCCAAGTCAAGTGCTGGTCCCAAGCCCAGATAAATAGAGAGAATGATTACCTAAAAGGTACCACCGGCACTCTCCGTGGAAAGGAACTGGGGACCCTACCACGTACTCACTCCAAGAGCATCACAACATGAAAACTACAATTAAGTATCATGCTGTGACCACGGCGGCTCAGACATGAACCTACCGTTAAAAGAAGAGATATACAAATATATATATATCAATAAAAAATTATATATGAATATATGTTAAAATATATGTATATATATACACATTTACACGTATATATATGGATACACACATACACACACATATACATATACATATACATATACATATACATACACACACACACACACACACACACACACACACACACACACACACACACACACACACATATTATATATATATATATATATATATATATATATATATATATATATATATATATATATATATATACATACATACACACATACACATACATAAGATCGATTCTCACCCGAACACCTTGACCATCTTCTCGATGAGGAAGGAATAGAGCGAGCAGGAGAGGGAGTAGAGCGCCATGCCCCAGCAGCCGAAGCGGACGCCCTCCTCGTACAGGTCTCTCGCCACGCTCCCGTCCGGTGCCTGGGGGGGGGGAGACAGTGCCACTCGATTGTTAAGTCTGCTCATTGTGTGCGGGGTTTGTAGATGGGATTTAAGTTGATGGACGGTTTAATGAGACTGATAAAGGGGGTGATTGTGATTCGTAATGGTGATTTTTTGGGTGAATAATAACCCTTGTGGATGGACTGTATTGCGCCAGATGTAGAATAGTGCAAGATATGCCGTTGACGTTTTGACATCCTCATCAGAACTGCGTGCTTTTGAAGATGTTAAATCAGAAATACCATTTACATATCTTTCACTACGATTTTTTTTCATTTTCATTCACACCTATTCTACAACCCTCATGCCTTCACCAGTAATGAATATTAATGCAAACCATATTACGCGAATCACAACTTTTATCTTCCTTCTCCTTCTCCTGACATAAACTAAGCTCCCATCACACACAAAATCACTAATAAAATAAAAACAAGAATTCTTTCTTTCCTCTCACCCCTGGATTCCCTTATATTTTCCTTCTCCTCCTGATTAGTACCTCAACTAAACTTCCATAAAAAAAAAAAAAAACAAGAACTTCGTATCTCACCCCTGGATCCCCACCGAACACCGCCTCCCCCACAAAGTCAGTGAAGTAGAGAGAATAACAGACGAGAGACATCCAGCAAAACAGGTTCGTCACACACAGGATACGGAGCGACTGTGGAATAAATGCAGCAGTATAAGTCGCACAGAAGGTTAGTTTTTGTGTTGTTAATAGAATGTTATCAGGTATGTTATCAGGTAATAGAATGTTATCAGGTATATCAGGTATGTTAT
>NC_051398.1:9721548-9731548 GCF_015228065.2 Penaeus monodon | reverse complement strand
ACAGAGAGAAAAGAGAGAGAGAGAGAAGAAGGAGAGAGAGAAGAGAAGACAGAAGAAGAGAAGAGAAAAGAAGAGAAGAGAAACAGAGACAGACAGACAGAAAGACAAAAACATAAACAAAGACAGACAGACAGAACCAGACACAAAGACCGACAAAAAAAAAAGAAGGAAAAAAAACCGCGTTTAAAAAGACGCAGCCACACGTGCGTTTCTATAAATACCCACACCACCACCACCACACCACCAACTTTAATACACCTTCCAATACCTCCTAAGCTCAAGTTCGAATTCTAAGTTATTGGAAAAGAGGCGGCTAAGTCCTCTGAGGATCGCGCCGGAATATGAAACATAGCCGATGGGATCCTCATGTGCAAATTAATTGGGGCGAGGATCAGGCTGTGAAGATTCCACGTTGAAAAGTTTTTTTTTTTTTTTTTTTTTTGGGGGGGCGAGGGGGTCAAGAGGAGGGATGGGAGGAGAGATGGGGGAGGGAGGAAGGGAGGGAGGGAAGAGGGGAGGGGAAGCTGCGTAGGTGTTAGGAGAATGAAGAGGTCGATGGGAAGAGGGAGGGGGAAGGAAGGAAGGTAGGGGCAGGGAATAAAAAAAAAAAAAAAAAGGAAGGGAGGAAGGGGAGGAAGACGAGCTACGAAAAGACAGGAAGGAAAAAGAGAAAAAAAGGAAGGGGGAAAGGGGAGGAGGGGGAAAAGGGTGAGGGGAAAGGAAGGAAGTAAGATAGAAGGAAACAATGGGATGTTTAGGCTGCATATTTAGTGTTTTATTTATCATTCTTTTCCAGGGGGGAGGGGGGAGGGGGAGTAAATATAGGGTGTTTGGGTTGTTTATGTTTTTTTTTTCTCATTCTCTCTATTTTCTCTTTTTATACAGCTTAATTCTATTCAAAACGATGCAACTATTGTTTTTGTAGCAAGACATGGTTTACGATTAGAAAATATGGACTGAATATATACATATGTATGTATGTGTGTGTATATATATATATATATATATATATATATATATATATATATATATATATATATATATATATATATGTATATTATATATATATGTATATATATATGTATATATATATATATATATATATATATATATATATGTATATATATGTATATATATATGGATATGGATATATGTGTATAAATGTGTGTTTGTGTGTGTGTGTGTGTGTGTGTGTGTGTGTGTGTGTGTGTGTGTGTGTGTGTGTGTGTGTGTGTGTGTGTGTATGTATGTGTGTGTATATATATATATTTATATATATATATATATATATATATATATACATATATATATTATATATATATATATATATATATATATATATATATATATATACAGTATACATATATTTTCTTTTTATCTATTTTACTGAATCGATAAAGCTAATAATGATAACAATAATAACAGCAATAATAATAAAAATGATACCAATAACAATGATGATGATAATAATAAAAATTATAATACTGATAATAAGAAAAAAATATAAAAACAATCATAATAATAATGACAATGATAATGATAAATATAATGATATAATAACATCAACAACAATAATGATGATAATTATAATAATAACAAGGATAACAATAACAATAATGACAATAATGATCATAATGATAATAACAAAAATGAATAATATTATTATCATCATTATCATCATAATCACTGTTATTATTATTATCAGTATCATTATAATGAATAATAATAATAATAATGATAATAATAATAATAATAATAATAGTAAAACAATAATAATGGTAATAATAATAATTACAGTAGTAACGATAATGGTAATAATAGAGACAATGACGTGGTGACGATGACGTTGATGATGATGATAGAGTAATAATGATAATAATTATTCTCATCAGTCATAATCATTATCATCATTATTATCATTACCATTAGAAGTAGTAGTAAATATTATTATAAAATAGTACCAACAATGACGATATTCATAACTATGTTAAAAAGTAATACTGGCAGTAATAGTAACACGATAATAATAATAATAATTATTATTATTATTATTATTATTATTATTATTATTATTATTATTATTATTATTATTATTATTATTATTATCATTATTATTATTATATAAACTGACTGACCTGGCACGGTGACATCGAGGAGGTAGGCACGCGAAGGACTCTGGCACGCGTCTGCATCGAAGTCCAAGAGCATCGTGCCCACAATGGTGAAGAAAATGCCCCAAGGGTGAGACTGGTATCCGCTGGGCTTCGCTGGTGGTTCGCCTGGAATGGAGATATATTTTTTCTATTTTACTTTTTTTTCTTCTTTTTTCGTTTGATGTATGTGTGTGTGCGAGTGTGTCTATGCTTGATTGCTAGTGTGTGTACGTGCATTTGCCCGTGACTAAATCTGTGTGCATCTAATCCCAATCAGAATTCTGTAACTGTTGCTGCGCCATTCGCCTTAACTCTTCTAGTTAACAACTGAACACCTGTAGTAATAAAAGAGATAAGTCTTTCTTCTGTTCAAGGAAGATCATAGAAAATTAAGGGATAATAATCAAGGAACAAAATACAAAAAATAAAAATAAAAAATGTGTCATGTGGGAGAAATCCTCCAAAACAAAAAATGCTCTAATAATAATAAAAATAAAACAAAATAAAAGTAAAATGGAAAAAAAACACTGTAATATCAGAAACGAAAAAAAAAATCAGAAGTAATGTGCTTGTCCATGTCGCTCGGTCTTTTACTCCTTTTTTCTTGCTTCTGTAAAAGGAAAGTCATTTTCTAGCGACGGTCAGCAAAGAACATCTAAGAATTTTTCGGTTATGAACTCAGCATTTTTGGGCCAGTTCCTACTGCTCTAACTTGCCGACTCAAATATACACCTTTAATTTTAAATAACAATAATAATAATGCGTCCAGTCAACACTTACGTAAATAATAATAAAATAAACATTTGAATTTGAAGAACGTTTAAATTACTGATTCTCACGACAGACACTTATTTTTTGTCTTTTTATCAAGATTCTGGTCTCACTTGGAACGTCTAGGTTTAGTGTTTCCTTATACATTCGTTTTTCTTTTCCTTTTCTTTTAATAATTTTTGTGCACTGGTTCCTTTTACTCCTTACTCGAAGCATCATATACTTACAACCCCCTAGCACAGCGTTTCATTTCTTTTCTGTACACCTATTACCTATTTACCATTCCCCATGTCCAGTACTGCTACTGTTCATTACTCTAGTTACAGTCCAAGGTCGATATTACCTTCATCCGTGAGAGTGATGTTCTCAGGGTTATCCAAAGAGTTGACGACAGTGGTAATGGTCGAGGCGTTAAGAAATCCGGGTTCCGTGGCTGCTATGAGTTCGCTAACCTGGTAATAGAAAAACAAACTGAGTTGTTTGTTTATTATTGCGTTGTTGTGGTGAAAGAATAGGTAGCGCAAATGTTTTTTTTTCGAGTCTTATTATTGGTTGTTGGGGTAATTGGTGATTTAATAGCGTGATTTTTTAGTCTTTTTTGTTATTGGTTGTGATAACTGGTAATTTAATGGCTACTGGTTAATTGATAAAACAAATACTGGTGATTTAATAGTTATTTGATAGTAATTCCGGAGTCTGTTATTATTATTAGTTTTGGTAATTGATGATTTGATTGTTAGCTTGATAGACCCATAGAGATTTTGGTGCCTATATATATATATATATATATATATATATATATAATATATATATATATATATATATATATATATATATATATATTATATATATATATATTATATATTATATATATAGGCATATATATATATATATATATATATATATATATATATATATATATATATATATATTACAAAAACAATATAACATCATTTATACATCACAAACCTTCGCCGAAGACAAGACTGAGCGACATGTCGATGGTACAAGTGGAAAGAAAAGCGCAAGATCGAGTTAAATGGCGAAGGATGGTGGAGAGGTCCACGGCTGCTCAAACATGAGCATACCGTTAATGATGATGATGTACCATCCTCGTTATAAGTAGCTTGACTCACCTGTTCTTCAGAGAGGGAGGACGAGGTGGGCGCGGGAGTCGGTGCCCAGTCGTCCCCCATAGTTATGCCAATGAGCTTCCCGTTGGGCACCAGGATCAGACCTTCGAAGGGCATGAGTACAGGATTTAAGATAATAATGATTATAGTTTTAGTAATATATATGATGCAATAATGTGTGTGTGTGTGGTGTGTGTGTGTGTGTGTGTGTGTGTGTGTGTGTGTGTGTGTGTGTGTGTGTGTGTGTGTGTGTGTGTGTGTGTGTGTGTGTGTGTACAAACAAACACACTAATCTAGATACAATACAAATAAATACATTTCTTCTCCGAGTCATCTCTTTCTTTTCTTTTTATTGCTTAATGCATTTTCTTTATTCTTTATTTGTGCAATTAGTGTTACTGCTATAAATATTATTACTGTTTTGCTGTTTTTATTAGTTTGATGATGACGGTGACATGATGATGATGATGATGATGATGATGAAGAGGAGGAGGAGGAATGAAAAGAAGTTAAGCAAAACAGAAAGGAAAAGGAGGAAGAGGAAGCGAAGGACGAGGAGGAAAAGGAAAAGTAAGAAGGAAAAAGAACGAGAAGTAGGAGGAGGATGGGAAGAAGAAAGAAGAAAAGGAGGTAGAAGAGTACGAGAACAGCTGTACAACAGTCCTTGATTCAGGAACTTCAAAAATGCATCACAAAGTAAGAAAAAACTATAAACACAACAGAAAATCCTCCTACCCCTCCCCCCCGAGAAAAAAATATAAACAAAACAAAAAACGAATTTCAAAAATTGGAAATCCCTCCGTGCCCTTTCCCGTCCAAATAGGTGGATAGAAAAAAATAAAATAAAAAGCATTAACTCTTTCCCCCCCCTCAAAAAAAAAAAAAAAATCCCCCATCTCTCACAACCCATGAAAAGAAAGCACACAGCTATTCTCCGCGACGCAGAGAACCCGGAAGTGCATATCTCCCTCTCACCCCGTCAGCCTTCGGTCGAGTGTGAGTATCATCGGTCAGTCGAGACACGCAATCTCTTTACGCGTGGCTTGTGCTCTGGATCGCGCCGCCGCCACGTTGCCTCTGCGCCCAGTCTTGTGCTTTCCTGTCTGATGCGTTTTCTTGGAAGGGGGGAGGGGGTAGGGGAGGGTGGTGTGCTTGTTGTTTTCTTTGTTGTGATTGTTGTTCGTTTTTGGTTTTGGTTCGATTTTGGTGTTTGGTTGGCTTGTGTCGCTGTTTTCGTTTGTTTGTTTGTTTGTTTGTCGTCGGTTTTGTTGTAGGTGTTACAGATGTTTTAGTTGGTGTTATTGTTGTTGTTTGATGTTATTGCTTGTTGTGGCTGTTGTTGTTTTTTGTTATTGTTTTCTTTTTTGTGTGTCTTCAGGTTAGGACGTCTGTGTGTAATCTGGGTGTGGATCCGCAACAAGTTTCCCTAATAACATTGTTTTTCTGTTTTAATGTTTGTTTGTGTCCTCTCCGTTACATGTTCCCTTAATAACACTGTTCTTCTGTTTAAATGTTTGACCTTTTCCCATGTTTTCTTACCAAAGACAGAATATATTCTTCGACATATCTTACTTTCAATACGCATATGTCCATCTATCAGTTAATCTCACTCTCTCACTTTTTTTCCCCTTTCTTTATCCCCCTCTCTCTTTCTGCACCGCGCTTTCCCTCCTTCCTTCTCCTCCACCACCTTCTCCGGGACATAAATCCTTAGTGGCGGCTAGAGTAGGCAAGCATACACCCCCACCCTTCTCCCCCGCCCCATGGCACCCCCCAACAACGACTACATGGACACTCACGGCAGGGTATAGAACCGCCCTCACATTGTGTTCTTTTTCTCCTTCTTCTAAGTTCCTTTGGCGCATTTTTTTATTATTATTGTCATTCTCTTTGCTCTCTTTCCGTACATGGGTTAGAGAGAGGGGGGAGGGGGAAGAAGACAAGGGATGTTGAATTGTCTCTGTTGGATTATTCAAATGAGGAGGAGAGTTTGGGAGGAAGGAGAGCGATGGCGGTGAAAACATAAGCCTATATGTATCTTTTTTTTAAGAGGGAATCTGTCACTATGTAAAAAAAAAAAAAAAAAAAAAAAAAAGCACGATCACCTGATGTTTTTAAAAAATACGATCTTGCGAGAAAAAAGAAAAAAAGAGAATTTCTAAAACAAGTGAAAAGAAAAATACACAAAACGAAAGAAGAGGCAAAGAGACCAAATGGAAAGACAAATAATCCTTAATATCCCGAACAGAAGAAGAACGAGCGAAAAATGTGTATATATATCACAGGTTCATACCCGACTTGTAAATATCTGCCTTCCAACATGACATGGAAACTCACTCAGCGTCTTGAGACATGAGGGAGACGTAAAGGGGAGGGAGGGGAAAGAGGGAAGGAGGGGAGAGGGAGAGGAAAGAGGGGGAGAAGGAGGTGAGAGGGAGGGAGGGAGGGAGGTGAAAGGGAGGGAGGGAGATGAGAGGGAGGGAGGGAGGGGAGAGAGAGGAAGAAGAGAGGGGAAGGAGGGCGAGACGGAACTAGAGTTATGACTCAGTTGAAGAGAGGAAAGCGAAAATGGGGCCTGAGAAACGACGGAGAGCCAAAGAGAGAGAACGCACAGAGATAAATGAAGGGGAGTAACGCACAGAGGAGAGCGAAAGAGAATAATGAAGGCATGAGGATGAGAAAAAAAATCATAAATACTTAATAAAAATAAGAAGGAAGTCATAGAGTGGTAAAAGGAATAAATGAATGATGCAGAAAAACAACTTAAAAGAGAGAGAGGGAGAAGAAGTAAAAAGCGAAAGGGGGAGAGAAAGAAAAGTAAAAAGAGAAAGAGAGGGGGAGAAAGATAGGTAAATAGAGAAAAAGAGGAAGAAAGTAAAAAGAGAAAGAGAGAGAGAGAGTGAGAAAAAAAGAAAGACAGAGACAGAATTACAGAGAGAGAATCAATAATGATAATGGCAGAAGAGAATACACCTAAGTAACCTAAGCCGTCCTTTAACACCAAGAAAAGCTTAGAAAATCCACGAAGTTCAGTCTGTGTGTGGAAAGCCATCCTCTCTTGTGGATTCATGATGGATAATGATACATTTTATATGAAGGTTGTTTCATAGGGTTTATGCACTGGCTTTAGAAATCATGGTTGCATGACAATACAGTTTATATGAATATGGATATTGAAAATCTTAAAGGCAATATTGATGGTGGTGGTGGTGATGATGATGATAATGATGGTGATGGTGATGATGATTGTAATGGTGATGATGATGGTGATAATGATGATTAGGGAAATGATTTTGAGGATGATGACGATGATGATAATGAAAATGGAAATGATAATGATAATGATGACGAATGGAGAAGTGATGACGAGGACGATGGCAAAGATGACACTCATAAAGATTTAAACACCAACAGAAAAAAAAACAATAACAATAACAGTAAAATAATATTCCTTAAAAAAAGACCCCCCCCCCAAAAAAAAAAAAACGGATATACAGCATTAAAAAAATATAAACAACAAAAACTAAAAAAAAAAAAAAAAAAAAAAAAAAAAAAAAAAAATCCAACCCACTTACCGAGGATGATACCGATGGACAGAAGAATGATAAACGGCCTTCTGCGTCCCAGCTTCGACCGGCAGTTATCCGACAGAGAGCCCAAAATCGGCGTCAGGAAGAAGCCGATGAAGGGACTCAGGCACCAGATGAGCGTCATGTGCCTGTGCTTGACGCCGATCTTGAGCAGGGTCGGCGAAACGAAGGCGGTCTCGGCGGCGTAACAGAACTCGATGCCCATCACAGCGGCCGATATGCGCACCATCTCTGCCCGCGTCTTTCGCCTGGGGGTGGGGAAAGGGGGGGGGGGTAGCGAGGAGGAAGGGGAGGGGGAGGGGAGCGAGGTAGAGGGGGAGGGGGTGAGGAGAGGGATGAAGGAGGGGAGGGGAAGGAGTGAGAATAAGTTAGTTTTTTTTCTTTTTTTTCTAAGAAAGGAGTGTATTATTATTATTGCTGTTGTTATTGTTATTGTTGTTATTATTATTATTATTATTATTATTATTATTATTATTCTTACTATTATTATCATTATCAGCATCGAGAGCATAATTACCATTATCTTTATCTTTATCATCATCATCATCATTACCATCATTATTATTATTTTCAATATTATATTCATCATCATTATAATCATTAGCTATCATTATCATTATTATCTTTATTACTATTATCGTTATTATTATTATTGCTATTATATCCATTATCGTCGTTATCCTTATCACTATCGTATTTTTTCCTTATTATGTTATCATTATTAGCATTAGCATTTTCATTGTTATTTTCATCATCCTAATCATCATCATGGTTATCTAAAGCTGCCCCATTAACATCTATGATCGTAAGCAATGCCTTCCTGTACAGCAGGATTTCCCAACCTTATTTTGTCTCTCTCTCCTTTTTTTTAAACTGTTGGTCGGCTATTTTTATTGATTTGTTTATTTTTACTGTTGGGCAACTCATGTTTTTCTTTCTTTTCTTTTCTTTTTTTTTTACTCTTTGGTAAATCGTGGTCAAACCAGCCACTTACGTACCTGTATTAGGCATGTACACTTTCTCTCTCTGTCAAAGTTTGAGTACATTTTTACGATGACACACATTTCGAAATTGATGTGTCAAATTATATAAAGTTTTGAATTTTTCGCACTCTTACTTACGTACGTTTTTTCTTTACTTATTTATTGTATTTCTTCTTCTTTTTTAGGCATGCAACGACCTCAAGAAACATCCTGGGAACCTTCATTTCAGGGAACCACATCGGTGCGAACTTCGATTCAAGGAATTTTATTAAGATCTTGAAAAAAATATATCCAAAGTCCCTTTTCGTCACATATTTTGAGTTTTGGTTTATCGTTCGACTAAAGGCGTATCGAAATCAGGCAGGCAACAATCCCGTGTATGGTAATCACCTCCAAAAATCACACAAACATCCCTCTTCATGTCTTACTCATCCCTTCCCTGATTCGAACATGACTTTTTTCCCCCAAGAGAAAACGCAGAATTATCCCTCCTCCTCCTTCTCTTCTCTCTTTCCCTCGTCCTTCCTCCTTCCCTCTTCCCATTCGCGATTCCGCCATCCCGATATAAATCTAACCTAACCGCAAACCACGTTCTGGAATATGTATTTTTTATCACTTTTTTCCCCTCCCCCTCCCCCACCTACCCGGCTGGATACGTCCGGATACGTCCTTCTGCCTTCCACGAACGCCCTGGGGCCTGTTCCCATTTAGATTCCATGTTAACCTGAATGTGATTCTTACCTGAAAATAGCAAGATCTTTGGAATTCTAAACCTGTTAGTATAAAATTGCGGTACATTCATGTTTGCGTTTTCCTTTCTCTTTTTTCGTATTTTTCCGTGTTTTATTTCTTCTTCTTCTTCTTCTTCTTCTTCTTCGCAGTATTAAAGGAAGGTTGATACGAACCACTGCAAAATATCGGAATGTTTGCATTGATAGTGTAAAGATAACTGAAAACACCCGAAAACTGATGAGTTTCTTTAATTCATTACATTTTCTTGATTGAGCAGTAACTGTGCACTGTAGGTTTGCTGATATTATGTGCGGGTTTCTTTTGTCTTTATAAGATAGACAAAAACATAAAGTTCTGTATGTATACAATAAACATATAGGCAATTGCTGTTAAAATCTAGATATTCAAACTATAGATATACTATAATTAAGTATAAACTTAACCATTACTATTCGCGAAAAGGTTGTCATACGAGGTTTAATGTTAAAGATTTTGGATTTTGAAACCTCTGAAGTCCCCTTTTAATCCCTTCTCAATTTAAAAAAAGATGGCTTCGAATCTATTTCTTTAGACTCGATTACGCTCGAGCTAGTTCGAACACCGAATCTGTGATGAAAATACTTGCTGAGTTGTAAAGT
>NC_051398.1:9711548-9716548 GCF_015228065.2 Penaeus monodon | reverse complement strand
TAAAAAGACATTTTGATGGAACGATATACAATTGTTAACAATCTGCTTCTTCCGTTTCACTGAGGTGTAGAGGAAACAAAAATATTACCACATATAACCACGGAAATATGGTGGTAAAAAAATCTACATCGATTTCATGTAACAAAAAAACAAAAAAGTTTTTTTTTTTTTTTTTTTTTTTTTACTGAAGCACTGTTGACTTATCTGTTATAACATGGCCATTTTATCAGTGTGGTTGTATTTTCGTAGAATTCTTTAGGCATTTTTCACTTTAACGTATTTTTCATGGCGACGAAAGAGCTTAGAACATCGAGGAGCAAAATGGAGTCCCGGCTTACGCGGAATCTCCAAAAGCGTTAATTAATTAATTAAATTCTGCAAGGGAGAACCTTCACGCTTTATTAGTCCAGTGCGTCGACTCTGCTATAACGCTCACCGACAAACTGTTCGATCTAAGAGTACTTCTGTGGCGAGGAAAACTGTGCTCTTTAACTCAACCTGCAATGGCTGAAGGTCTCACGTGCTACCATCTTGGCTACGCTACTTGGTTCACTCTCTTTTGATTTGGATGCCCTCTTTCTTTTGTCTCTCTCTCTCTCTTTCTCTGTCCCTTTCTTTCTTTCTCTGTCTCTCTCTGTCTTTCTCTGTCCCTTTCTTTCTTTCTCTGTCTCTCTCTGTTTTTCTCTATCTCTCTTTGTCTCTCTCTTTGCCCTCTCTTTTTGATCTTCTTTTGTCTTTCTTTGTCTTTCTGTCTCTCTCTGTCTTTCTCTGTCCCTCTCCGTCTCTCTGTTTCTCGTTTTCTCTCTTTGTTTCTGTGTGTGTGTGTGTGCGTGTGTGTGTGCATTTATCATGTTTATCACCTACATGTCTATCTGTATATCTGACTCTCTGACCTATCACTCTATCTATCTGTCTGTCTTCCTACTTACCTTCCTATCTATCTATTCATTATCTATTCATTTTTTTTCCAAACGAAACACCAAGAAAATAAAATTACCCACCAAGAAGCCTACTTTTTAAAAAATCGCTATTCAAAGAGAGAGAGAAAAAAATAGAATTTCGAAGTAGAAAAAAAATAGACAAAAGTAAAAAAAAAAAAAAGAGAGAGAAAAAAAAAGTGAAGGAAAGGTATTGGGGAAGAAAAAAAAGAAAGAGGAAAGTTAGTAAAGAAAGGAGAGAGAGAGAGAGAAGGGGATGAAGGAAGAGTAAGATGAGAAAGAGGAGAGGCAGAGAAAAGAGAAGAATGATTTATACGAAGCAGGAGTGACAACTATAGACGAATAAATGGAGGAGAAGAGAAAGAAATAATATGGAAAAAAAAACAGCATAATCATATAATTCAAAATAGCTATCCAGAGAAAAAACAAAACAAAACAAAAACAAAAAGATATAGATATATGCAAAACCAAAACAAAAGAGAGAAAAAAAAAATAGAATCAATAGCCCTTGTAAGTAATTGAAACGAAATTTACCCCTGGAAGCTGGGCGTGGGAATGGCCGGCGTGTGTCAGTCATTTGCTATTTTCCACGCTCGCTGGACATAGCAATAAAGCGCGGTCATTGCAACTGCAACTGGGGGGGAAGGAGGGGAGGGGAGGAAGAAGGGAGTAAAACAGGAAAATAAAATAATGAAGATGGTTGGAAAGGCTTGTAAGAAGGGGATGAAGAAACGAAACAAAAAGGGAGAGAGAAAGATAATAAAAAAAAGAGAGAGAGAGAAAGTAGGGGAAAATGGTCGAAAAGAGGGTTTGGGATTCGTTGATTGATTGGAAGGGAAGAGAAAGGACGTTGGTTTGACTGAGAGAGGGGAAGGGAGAAAGAGGGGGAGAGAGAAAGAGAGAGCGGGCGATATATATATATATATATATATATATATATATATATATATATATATATATATATATATATATATATATATATATATATATACACAGATATGTGTGTGTGTGTGTGTGTGTGTGTGTACGTATATATATGTATATATATATATATATATATATATATATATATATATATATATATATATATAGAGAGAGAGAGAGAGAGAGAGAGAGAGAGAGAGAGAGAGAGAGAAAGAGAGAGAGAGAGAGAGGTACACACACACATACACACACACACACACACACACACACACACACACACACACACACGATACACACACACCACACACACACACACACACACACACACACCACACACACACACACACATACACCACACACACACACACACACACACACACACAACACACACACACACACACACACACACACACACACACACACACACACACACACACACACACACACATATATATATATATATAGATAGATAGATAGATAGAGAGAGAGAGAGAGAGAGAGAGAGAGCGATATAGATGTGTGTGTGTGTGTATGTGTGTGTTAATTATATATATATATATATATATGTATATATATATACATATATATATATATATATATATATATATATATATATATATATATACATATATATAATTTTATTTATATTATATATATGCATATGTATGTATGTATGTATGTATGTATGTATGTATGTATACATATATACATATATATACATATTGTAGATATATACATTTATACAATACGTTTAACTAGACGATATATATATGGGTAAATATGCACTGCATGTATCCATGTGCCTGTACTGAAATGCCTAAGCGTTTAAGTATAGAAATCTGCATTTATAGATAAACACAGTGAAGGAATGACATCGGGAAAACCAAAGAGAAAGAAGTAAGTTAATAAAGAAGAGAAAGAGAGAGAGAAGGGGATGAAAAGAAAGTAAGATGAGGAAGAGGAAGAAGAAGGATGATAAATGCGAAGAAGAAGAGGTGGCAACTACAGAAGGATAAGTGGAAGAGGAGAGAAAGAAGTAATATGATAAGGAATAACAAGCATAATTTTTAATGAAAAGTACTAAAGAAAAGAAGAAAATTTAGATACAATTTATCTCTTGTTTGAAAGATAAACTAGTTAATATATTGCCAATAAAATGACGAGCAAGCAAGGAAATTCATTAAACAAATTTTTTAAATATATTGCAAAATCAGATACAAATAACCCGCAACCAAAGCCCATTCACCTATCCGCACGCCCATCCGCCCGCCCACCTGCCCACCTGCAAGCCCATCCACCCATCCATCCACCCACCCACCCGCCCATCCATCCACCCACCCGCCCGCCCACTTACCCACCCGCCCATCCGCAAGCCCATCCATCCACCCACCCACTCGCCCACCCACCCACCCTCCCAGCCGAGACGCCCCCGCGTAAACTCCCAGCAGAAATAATCTGGAGCAAATGGGCGCCTCCTCTATTAGATCACCGAGCCGCCTCCTCCTCCGCACGGGGTCGCATTGCATCGCCCAGGGACTTGTTTCAGACGACGGGGACGCCCATTAGCGAAGGGGTAATCCGGTTACGCGTGCTGCGGGCGGCGCCATATCTGTCATGGGCGCCTGGGAGGGAGGGAGGGAGGGGGAGGGAGGGAGGGAAGGAGGGAGGGAGGGGGAGGAAGGGAGGGAGGGAGGGGAAGGTGGAGGAGGGAGGGGGCGGAGGGACGAATAAGGAACCGCGTGGGTAAATTTGTGGATAGTTGAATGTGTGTATATACTTATATGTGTACATATATATATATATATATATATATATATATATATATATATATATATATGTATGTATATGTATATACATATACATATGTATGTATGTACGTATATGTATGTATATGTGCGCATATATATATATATATATATATATATATATATATATATATACATATATATAAATACATATGTACACACACACACACACACACACACACACACACACACACACACCCGCGCGCGACTATAAGTGAGAACACGCTCGTATGGCAGACCCCCCCCCCCCCCCAAACCCCGCGCCGCCCCTCACAAAGCGCGTAGACGCCGCCGGACCCGCGCCTTCGCCTCGGCCAAACAACTCCGTATCAGCCCCGGCGAGTGACGGGAATATCGACGCGTAACGAGTGACGGCAACTCGCCTACGGAGATAATGCAGAAGACGGCATCGATTTTCTGCCGTCGCGTCTACCGGAAGCTCTCTTATCTACCTTTATTAACCGTGTCATTTTTTCCCCAATTTTTCCCTTTTTTTCCTTGTAGATGTCAAGGCAGTAGTTGGTTTGGTTCCTTTTGAACTTTCGGCTGATAACGATGATGTTTTGTATAGTAAAGATATTGATAATGGCAATGCGATAATAGCAATAATAATAATAATAATTATGATGATAATATTTAAAAATATATATCATAATAACATTAACAATGATAATAATAGTAATGATCTTGTTAATCGTAATGATAATCATAATAATAACCATAATGATAATTAAAATGGCAATAATGATAACAATGACAATGATGATGACTATAATAGTAGCAATAATAACAATATCATCTTTATCAATAACAATAATAATTGTACTAACACTACTACTAGTAGTAGTAATGAGAATAATAATAGTAACAGAAATAATAATAATAATAATAATGATGATAATAATAATAATAATAATAATAATAATAATAATTATAATAATAATAATGATAATGACAGTAATAAAAATAATAATAATAATAATAACAATAATGATAATAATAATAATAACAATGATAATAATAATAACATTGATAATACTACTAGTAATAACAAAAAGAGTATTATAACAATAATGATAATAAAACATAATCACTGTTATTATTATCTTTATCACCATCATGTCTATTATTGATTTCACTGCTCTTATCAGTATTATTATCACTATTGTTATCTTCATTATCATTAATCTGATCAACATTAGTGTTATTATCATCATAATTTCGTTTTTGCTATTCTATCATAATAGTCATTATTTTGCTATTCTTATCACTACTATAGTCATTATTACCATCATAATCATGACAAGGAAGATCACTAAATTATCACATACTA
>NC_051398.1:9689048-9701548 GCF_015228065.2 Penaeus monodon | reverse complement strand
AGAGAGGGAGAGAGGAGAGGAGAGAGAGGAGAGAGAGAGGAGAGAGGGAGAAAGAAAGAAAGAGAGAGAGAGAGAGAGAGAGAGAGAGAGAGAGAGAGAGAGAGAGGAGAGAGAGAGAGAAAGAGAGAGAGAGAGAAAAAAAAAAAATCTGCATGAGAAATGAAAATGACATAGACACAGAACTAATAAACAGTAGTTATGGATAAAACAATATAGATAGAAATACATACCTGGTATTTATAAAAGACATAAAGAGAAATTAAAAAAAAATACACATACAAAATAAATACATCAGCCAGAGACATAAGGACGGAGAAAGAACGTGAAATATAGGGAAAGACAGAGGGAGGGAGAAAATCAGTGTGGAATATAGAGAGACGGGAAGAAAGAGAAAACGGGAGAGAAAAGGAGAGAAAGAGAGAGTAGATGAAAGGGACAGAAGCAGAATCACAGACACACACAGACAAACTCACAGTCAAACCGACAGAAGAAAACGAGAAGAAAATAAATAAATAAACGTTTGTCTGGAGATAAAGAAGCTTTGCGAAAGGTCCGAGCAAGACAAAGGGTGTTTGCGCTAGAGGAGGACGGTGTTGCCAAAGGGTGATGTATCTATTTATCGCCTGTATTCCGGTGGGAGTTGATAAAAGCGCTCAGGCCACTGCTCTCTGATCTGTGTTTCTCATATTCTCTCTCTCTCTCTCTTTCCTGTATTCTCTCATTCTCTCTTGGTCTTCCTCGTTCTCTCATTCGTTTATTTTCTTTGATTCTCTTTCTGTCTCTTATTCTCTCTTGGTCTTCCTCAATCTTTCATATGCTTATTTTCTCTGATTCTCTTTCTGTCCCTCATCTCTCTGTTTCTTCTTCGTTCACTCATTTTCTCTGTTAATTTATGTGTCCGATTCTCTATCTCTCCTTCTCTCCCTCTTTTTCTCCTTTCCACCCTCCTTCTCCCTCTCCCTTTCCTACCCTCCTTCTTCTATCTCCCTCTCTATCTCTCTCTTGTCCCTTCTTAGTCCCTTTTTCTCTCTGCCTCTTTTTCCAGCCCTGCTTCTCCCTCTCTCTCTTTTCCTCTTCTTCACACCCACCTTCTCTCTCTCCTTTTTCTTTCCCAGCCTCCTTCTCCTTCTCCCTCTCCGTCCCACTCTCAGTCTCCCTCTCTCCCTCATCCCTTTCTTTCCCACCCTCCTTCTTCCTCTCTCCCTCTCCATGCTCTTCTCCCTCTCCCCCTCTCCCTCTCCTTCCCACCTTCTATCTCCCTCTGTCCCTCCCGCGTCCACGCGCCGCATCTCATTTCCTTGCTTATATAGTCCCCGCGCTGTTATCTCTGCTCAAGAACCTTTATATCCGCCTCCCTCCTTTCCACCCGTAAGTCCGTAGCCCCTCGGTATGGTGCAGTCTGCGGGCATAATACCATTTTCGACATAAGGGGGGGGGCTCCTTATCGTTATCTTTACATCAATGCATCGATTTCTCCTCTAACCCTATTACCCTTGCCTCTTACCTCTCCCCCTTTCGTCGCGTGCGGGCGGTGTTTGGATAAAGGGTTAGCGAAACAGGAGATATGGGCGACGGGCTTATTTCTATATCTCTGTTGTTTTCCGCTTCCTTCTTGGTCGAGATAGAGGAGAGGGCCTCGTCCAGATAACTCGGCGGGGTCTCAAGGCTTCGCTCTCCCGCGACTGAATAGCTTTGGAAAATATGTATGTTTAGTTGTTGTTGTTATTTCTGTCTGGATGTCGTTGTTGTTGTTTTTGTTGTTGTTATTTCTGTCCGGATGTTGTTGTTGTTTTTATGTAGTCATTCGTAATAGCATCGTTTTTCTATTATTATTTTTGATATCGTTATTCGTAGCAATGGTTAGTATTGTTATAATTGTCACTGATATTATACCATTGCTATTTCCTGTTCTTTATTCTTTCTGTCAATTCTTATTGTATTTCGATTCGTCTTTTCTCGTGTTCCTTGATACATTATTGTCTTTTTTTTAATTTTCTTTCTTTATCTTTTTCTTTCTTTCCTTCCTTTCTTTCTTTCTTTCTCCATTTCTTCTTTTCTTTCATCACCCTCTCACTTTTATGACAGATTTCTGCTAGTCATTATCTTTCATCTTATGGCATCTAACTAGAATCACCCTTTATGGCCTGTTCACTATCTTCACTATCTCTTTGGGATGGTGACGCTTGATTTACGCCTTGATTCTTCACCATCACCTAACTCACCATCATTACCCTCTTTGCTTTGACTGTCACCATCTTTAGCATCGTCACTATCTGTATCTTTACCAGTTTTATAATGGGGATCATCACTATCATTATATTCATTATTTTTACTTTTTTTTATTATGGTCACTATTTTCAATGTTACCACTGTCATCACCATAATTATGCAACCCCTCTTTCTTATTTACCATCCTCACCATTATCAAGGTCACCATCCTCACCATCATCTTCCCTGTCCAGCATCCCAGTTCACTATCCTCACCATCATCCCGGTCACCATCCTTCCTCTCACCATCATCTCGATCACCATGTTCACCATCCTCCTGGTAGCCATCCTCACCATCATTCCCGTCACCATCCTCCGGCCACCATCATTATCACCATCCTCAAAATAATCATCCCGGTCACCGCTCTCACCATCTTTCCGGTCACCATCCTCACCATCATCCTCCCGGTCGCAATTCTCACCCTCATCCCGGTCACCATCTTCACCATCATTATCACGGTCACCATCCTCACCATCCTCCTGGCCATCATCCTCACCATCATCATCCCGGTCACCATTTTCACCATCATCATTCCGGTCACCATATTCATCATCCTCACCATCACCATCATCCCGGTCACCATCCTCACCATCCTCCTTCAGCTTTCGTTATTCTCTCACAGCACCATCGTTGTCGTGTCCTGCAGCGAAAGGAGAAAAAAAACGAGGTGTTAAGATAAGCAAAACTACAAGTTCTTTTTATACGATTTTCACTTTCGTCATGTTTCGGGTTGATTTGTTTGTTCGTGTTTATTTGTTTTGTCTTGTTTCTCTTGTTTATTTGTTTGTTTCATTGACTTTTTTGTGTGTCTTATAATGATGTGAGTATTTATTTATTTTGAGATTTGTTGTCTGTTTGTTTTTACGTTGTAAAGTGCTGTGTTGTTTTTTGGAAAGTACTTATGGTTAGTCTGCAATTAGGAATATACAAACAGACACACATGAAGACCGATATGTACACACACAAAGCCACTGGGATGAAAACAATAAGAAAAAAAAAATTGTGATGACCAAACACCTATTTTCTCCCATATTTCTATCTTTTCTTTACTTCTTAATCATTTATCTTTCTACTTCTCACTTTCCACCATTTTCAACACCTCTACCGCAAAGGAAACAGTAGTGTGTCTTTTTGTTGTTGTTCTTTGAAAAAAAGGTCAAAATAATCTGGTGACGTAAGATACAAGGTCGCTATCTCGTGAAGACCCTCAAGTGTCTCCACGTTAGCAGGCGGTTTAGTCTTACGCGAACGGTCTCACAGAAACAAGCGTTTTCATAACGTGGAGACAGAGGGCGAAATGGAGAGAGAGGGGGGGAAGGAGGGAGGGAGGGAGGGAGGGGGGAGGAAGAGAGAGGAAGAGGGAGGGAGGGAGGGAGAGGGGGAGGAAAGGAGAGAGAGAGATATAGAGAGACAGATAGAGAGAGCGAGAGAGAGAGTGAGAGAGAGAGACAGAGACAGAGAGAGAGAGACAGACAGACAGACAGACAGACAGAC
This sequence comes from Penaeus monodon, assembly GCF_015228065.2. Taxonomy (NCBI): domain Eukaryota; kingdom Metazoa; phylum Arthropoda; class Malacostraca; order Decapoda; family Penaeidae; genus Penaeus; species Penaeus monodon. The sequence goes on along the minus strand of NC_051398.1, from coordinate 9,697,785 downwards.
AGACAGACAGACAGACAGACAGACAGACAGAGAAAGAAAGAGAGAGAAGAAGAAAGAGATATCCATGGAAACAGAGCAAGACATATAAATAACCAGACAGACAGACAGACAGAGACAAGGAAAAAAAACGAGACCGAGTGAGAGTGAGACCCCTGCAAAAGCGTCGAGGAAAAGGTGTTCCTTATAAGGGTAGAAACCTTAGATATTCGCCATCCTCGGAATATTACCCACAAACCCAAAAATTATGATGAAAATTGAGGGGAAATTGTGCCGGTCAGATATAGGCGGTTGCCGAGGGTGGGTAGGTGGGTAGGCGGGTAGGTGGGTAGGTGGGCGGGTGGGCGTCAGGTTATGTTTATTTCTTTGCTTGTTGTGTGTTGTTGTTATGATTGTGCGCGTGGGAAGGAAGTGTGATGGTTTTCGCTAATTCGATCACCATGTTGCCTGTTTCGCCCGTCAGAAGCACTCTTAGCCTTTTGCAATCTTCATGTTCTTCTCCTTTCTCTCATAGCTCCTCTCTTCCTCACTCACCTACCCTCACTCGCTTTCTCCTTCTCTGTTCTTTCTCTCTCTGCTCTCTTCTCTCTCTCTCTCTTTCTCACCTCTCTCATCTTCTCATCTCTCTCTCTCTCTCGCCTCTCTCCTCTCTTCTTTTCTCTCTCTCTCTCTTTCTCTCCTCTCTCTCGTCTCTCTAGTTCTTCTCTCTCTCTTCTCTCTCTCTTTGTCCTCCTCGCTCTCCTCACTCTCTCTCTCTCTCTCTCCTCCCCCTCTCTCTCTCATCTTTCTCTCTCTCTTTCTCTCTCTCTCTCTCTCTCTCCTCTCTTCTCTCTCTTCTCTCTCTCTCTATCTTCTCTCTACTCTTTCCTCTCTCTCTCTTCTCTTCTCTCTTCTATCTCTCTCTCGTCTCTCTCTCTCTCTCTCTCTCTCCTCTCTCTTTTCCTCTCTCTCTCTCTCTCTCTCTCTCTCTCTTCTCTCTCTCTTCCTCTCTCTGCTCTCTCTCTCTCTCTTCTCTCTCTTCCTCTCTCTCTCTCTCTCTAACTCTCTCTCTCCCTCTAACTCTCTCTTTCTCTCCCCCCCTCTCTCTCTCTCTTGCTGTCTCTAGTTAATGATATCATTATTTTTTATGATCTTTATTCTCCTTTCCTGTTCTCCCTCTCCTCCTGTCCACATTAACATCCTCTTCACCTCATTTCCTGTCATTTCCTGTCTGTTGATATATATGCAAATTAATTTTCCTTCTTAATATGTTCCATTTATCTTCCTTTTTTCCTCTTCTCCTTTGTAATACCTTCATCCCCTATATTTTCCTTTTCGCGTAATTTACTTTTCTATTTTTTTCGTTTTGATTAATTTATCTATTTATTAATTTACTTGTTTATCTATCTTTGCTCCTCATATTCGCATATTCGTTAATGTTGTTTTGAACATCTAATATATTCCAAGTTTATTTATTTCATCCAATAACAAGAACGAAAGGAGGAATAACAACAAAACAAAAATACAAATGAAAGTAGGTGAAACAACAAAAAAAAAGCAGTATGACCGAAATATATTCAGTACATACAACTCCAGAGTAATTTCCTTTGAAGTGATCGTAGAGGCGTGTATGTAACGTATGCAGTGGCTATAAAATTGGAAAATATGAAAAATCACATCTTGTTTGAAGTCTGTGGAAATGAAAAGTTAGCAAATGTGTCATAGATAAAGGGCGGGTCAAATGATGAGGCTACGTACATATTTTATTTTATTTGGTAGTATTTTCTTATATTATCAATAGATTGTTGTAGGTAGTTTCTCTAGATAATATCGAGAAAACGAGAATGATGATAATGAAAATTATCTCGCTTATTATTTTATTATCATAATTGTTATAACTAGAATGATAATGACGATAATAATAACAATGACAGTGCCAACAACAGAAATAATAATGATGATGAGATGATGATGATGACAATAGTACTAATGATATTGACAATAATTTTCAAGCATATAATAATGTTGATAGCAATAATGTTGATAGTAATACAAGCACAACCGCCATCCATCAGAATTAATACTAATATCATTATTGATATCAGTATCATTATTGTTATCATCATTATTATGATTATGGTGTAGATGATGATCATTATTGGTTGTTTTATTATTATTATTATTATTATTATTATTATTGTTGTTATTATCATTATCTTTTTATTATTATCATTATTATAATTATTATTATTATTGTCATTATTATTATTATTATTATTATTGTTATTATTATTATTATTATTATTATTATTATTATTATTGTCGTTATTATTGTTATCATATTCTTTTTATTATCATTATTATTATCATCATTATCATCACCATCACCATCATCATCATCACTATCATCATCATTATTATTATCCCCATTATTATTATTATTATCATTATCATTATCATTAGATCATTCTGGAGATCGTAGACTGATAGAAGAGCGAGATCCAGTTGATTGCAGCAAAATACTTTAGAAGAGAATATTTCACACCATGAAATATTACATTTTACGGCGAAAATGACATTCTATTTCCATTCCCCTTAAAGCGAGACACTGACACAGGACCCTAAGAAAAGGGAAAGTAGTTCTTGTTTGGGAGCGCAATAAAGGTGAAATTTCTTTGTTTTACACCGCGTGGGATACGGACTTAGAGGAATATTACCTTGTCTACTCACCGAGGGAAGACACAGTTGGTCGAAATATGAAATCTTAATTAAGTCAGCTTTAAGAATTTGAGCTTGCAAGAGCACATGTTTGTCAGGAGGTGAAATGTGACACAACTATGTAGACTTTTAGCAATTTGTGTGCAACAGCCTTATCCGTCTCTCTCTCTCTCTCTCTCTCTCTCTCTCTCTCTCTCTCTCTCTCTCTCTCTCTCTCTCTCTCTCTCTCTCTCTCTCTCTCTCTCTCTCTCTCTTTCATTCTCCTGTCTCTCACACACACACACACACGCACACACACACACGCACACACACACACACACACTCACACACACACACACTCATTCACTCACTACTCTCACTCACTCACTCACTCACACACACACACACACACACACACACACACACAACACACACACACACACACACACACACACACACACACACACACACACACACACACACACACACACACACACACACACACACACACACACACACACACACACCTATATATATATATATATATATATATATTATATATAATATATATATATATATATATATATGTATATATATATATATATATATATATATATATATATATATATATATATATATATATATATATATATGTATATATGTATATCGGGAATCTTGCTGAGGAGGTTGAAGGCCATTTCTTGGTAACTGACCTTCGCCCTGCCTACCAGGCCCTGAGAAAGCTGAATCCTAAGCCCTCCTCGCAGATGACTGCAGTCCGATCAGCGGATGGATGGATCATCTCAGATCATGTTGGGGCTCGTGAACGTTGGGCTGAGTATTTTGAGCAGTTGTACCAGGTAGACCCTCCAACAGTTAGCTTGGATGCAAGTGGTATCACAATACCTGTGCCGGACCCACCCATCAGTGAGCCGCAGGCATGTGTGATATCCCCACTGAACTGCTAAAGGCTGGGGGTGAACTTATGGCACGGGGCTTGCATGCAGTCTTGACTGCCATCTGGCAGTCTGGTACCATCCCCCCTGACCTGTTGAGGGACGTGGTCATCCCTCTCTGGAAGGGGAAAGGGATCGTTGGGACTGTAGCAACTACCATGTCATTACACTGCTCAGCATACCAGGCAAAATTTTCGCTCACATTCTTCTGAAACAGATCCGCGACCACCTACTACGGCACCAGAGACCGGAGCAGTCTGGATTCACTCCTGGCAAGTCCATAATAGACCGTATCCTAGCGCTTCGAGTAATTGTGGAACGCCATCGTGAGTTTGGTAGTGGGTTGCTTGCAGCCTATATCGACCGGTGTTTGATTCTAAAACTCAGGGGAATTCCGGTTTATTGGCCTAATAGCAAGCCTTTATACCGGTACTGAAAGTGCTGTAAAATGTGGTGGGGACCTGTCAAACTTCTCTCCTGTTAATTCAGGGGTGAGGCAAGGCTGCCTCCGTGCACCAACACTTTTCAACACCTGTATGGATTGGATAATGGGCAGAGCTACAAGACCAAGATTCAGGACTTTGGGGGCCTGTTAGGGGAACCCGTTCAGTCGATCCATGCTTGCGGTGAGAACGTTGAAGTCACAGAAAACTTTGCATACCTTGGTAGCATAGTCCATATCTCTGGGCTGTCAGACCCATTCAGTAGACGGATTGGTCTGGCAGCAGGAACCATGAACTCGATCAACAAGAAGGACCAAGCTACGTGTCTTCAATGCCTTGATACTGTCAGTTTTGCTCTATAAAAGCGAAACCTAGACGATATTTAGTGCCTTGGAGTCTCGTCTTGATGCCTTTTGTAACAAGTCCCTTCGCCGGATCATGGGGTACAGTTGGCAGGCTATATGGGCACCTAGCTCGCTTCCCTGTGGACGACCTTGCCCATCCTGGGTGGAGGAGGCCAGTGGAACGACCTAGGAGGCCATGGCTTGAGCAGCTCGATGAGACCTGTCGCGAGGAATTATATATATATATATATATATATATATATATATATATATATATATATATATATATATATATATATATATATATATATATATATATATATATATATATATATATATTCTTCTTTTAACGGTAGGTTCATGTCTGAGCCGCCGTGGTCACAGCATGATAATTAATTGTAGTTTTTCATGTTGTGATGCTCTTGGAGTGAGTACGTGGTAGGGTCCCCAGTTCCTTTCCACGGAGAGTGCCGGTGGTACCTTTGGGTAATATATATATATATATATATATATATATATATATATATATATATATATATATATATATATATATATATATATAACTACCACCCAGCCACAAAGCAAAAGGTGTTTACGCAGGCAATCTCCTGGTTGTATAAAGTCCTGAGCCTATCCGAGAGTTTGCCTTTCTGTGCGTCATTCCGGGAGCTGCAGACGCCATGGCTATTCACCGGCTGTGCATACATCTCTCTATTGTTGAAATTATGTGCTTGGTTCAGTGAAGGAGAGAGAGAGGTTGGGGGGAAGAGAAATAGAGGAGGAAATAAAGAGAGGAAAGATGCAGAGGTGGTGATTGAGAGGGAGGAATAAATATGGGAGAGAGAGAGAGATAGGAGGGAAGGGGAGAGGGGGAAGGAAAAGGAATAGAGGGAGAGAATGAGAGATATAGACAGATAGACAGACAGATAAACAAACGGTCAGGCAGACAGAAAGAGGAGGAGAGTAGAGGGATAGAGAGATGTTTCGAATACCAAAAACCATAAAAAGCGAAGGAGGAGATAGAGAGGAATCTAAAATATGATAATGCCCCGAACGTGACGCTTTCTGTATTTCATTTCACATTTCCATCGTTCTTTTCAATGGTAAATTTATCCTACACTTTTATCAAGACTTGAATGAAAAATTGAATTGAGAAAAAATACAATTCTGAAATGCTTTTATGCAAATAAACATACGTGTATGTATATACACATACCTTCATGCACACACACAAATATATATATATATATAATATATATATATATATATATATATTTATATATATATATATATATATGTGTGTGTGGTGTGTTGTGTGTGGTTGTGTGTGTGTGTGTGTGTGGTGTGTGTTGTGTGTGTGTCTGTGTGTGTGTGTGTGTGTGTGTGTGTGTGTGTGTGTGTGTGTGTGTGTGTGTGTGTGTGTGTGTGTGTGTATACATATTACATACATATATATATATATATATATATTATATATATAATATATATATATATATATATATATATATATATATATATATATATATATATATATATATATATATATGTATGTATGTATGTATGTATGTATATATATTGTGTGTGTGTGTATGTATGTATATATATGTGTATATATATATATATATATATATATATATATATATATATATATATATATATATATATATATAGAGAGAGAGAGAGAGAGAGAGAGAGAGAGAGAGAGAGAGAGAGAGAGAGAGAGAGATTTATATATATTTATTCATATATGTATGAATGTATACATATATGCGTGTGTGTGTGCTCTAGTTCACATTGCATTGACTTCTAACTTTTCCAATCACTGATAACTTACTGTCAGATTTAATTATTTCACAAAGGTAATAAGAGTATGTAATGCAAGTAATTTATTTTATTTCATGCTATTTCACTAATAATGGTTATAAAGTACTTTTTCGGAACCAGAGCAGATGGAGCGTTTAGTTTAGTTTAGTCCTTTATTTACCACCCTGGCTAACTGCACAGGCGTGGGCAAGCTGTGGTACATTTGATGCATGGTTATAACATAATGGTATTACATTTCAATTTTAGGCTATAACATTATTATGATAAGTACTATATCAATTACAGAAAGGAACAATTACAGTCGTTTATCTACTCATCTGCCACGCCGGCGTACAGCTTGGGCGTGGAAAGGCATTGCTACATTTGATATGCAGTCATGTGATGCTACATTCCAAATTTAGGATATAATATAAGTATATCTTCTAAGACATCAGAGGATATGAAATAGTTACATAGTTCTCCATACCTCAAGCTAGGTGGCCTGAAAGGCTGTAACACATGGCACTCTGAGATATAATGTACAAGCGTTCGCTTATATTCTTCATTACACAGTTTACACTTAGTTTCTTCGACATTACAAACTGTACTGAGCTGCCAATACAATCTGTATCCAAGCCTGATTCTTGCGGTCACAATATCACACTGTCTTGTTCTTGTTTTATATAAACCATAGGTGAATGAATCTTGCCTAAACCGGTCATAATGCTTTATGCTACAGCTTTCAGGGCGTTGAGAATTAATTAACTCAGTCAAGTCCTCTTTAAAGGAAGCTTTAATATTGTATAAAATCCTGGAAATAGGTACCCCAAGATCTATATCCACACTTTGCTTGTCACATGCTGACTTTGCCAGGCGATCAGCATGATCATGCCTGAGGATTCCAACATGCGATGGAATCCACACAAAACGTATATCATGGCCTCGTTCTTTTGCACGATACACGTTTATCCTGATGTCATTTGCGATATTAACTGCACCTTTGTCTAGAGTGTTCAGAGCCTGGAGAGCACTCTGTGAATCACAGAATATTACCCCCGAGCCTTGATTCAATAGAAATTCGGTGGCCATGAGTATTCCTGCCAACTCAGTTTACGTAGTGCATGCCCAGTCATGAACCACCCTCCTATAATCCTGGTGCTTCAAGATATTGTTTTTATATTCAACAAAAGCACATCCTGCTCTACTCCCAGACTGCAAGGACCCGTCAGTGTAGCATTCATATGCATTGGATAGAGTTTCAAGATGCTCATTTATAATTGCAAGTGCATACTGCTTAAGTATAGCAAGGGGGTCTTTTTTGGGGGCAGTCGTATAATATGTACTTAGGTCCGACATTTTCCACGGGGGTATAGAACGTCCATGTAGGGTCTTAGTTATGGGTATGTTCAGCTGAGCTAATTGTTTACATGTTACTTGTATCCATGGATTTGAGTAAGAATCAGTGTTGTCATGCAAAGGTAGCTCCTCTGTTCTGTGTTTTAATTGTCTTTGGAACTCTGTACAATGGAGGGGTTCTCTAATTGATTTGACACCAAATGTGGTATTTATATATAATATTCTTTCGTAAACAGAGGGTAAGTTTAGTTCGGTTCTCATATTCACAATTCTTGTTGTTCGAGGGGCACCAAGAATGATCCTCATGGCTTCATTTTGTATATGTTCTAAACTAGTCAACTCTGATTCCTTGTACAACACTAGGTGCAATGCATGATAATCTATGACTGACCGTATGTATGACAAGTAAAAAAGTCTTGCAATATTGACATTGATACCATGGTCTTTGCCAACAAGTGTCCTAAGTGGCTTCAGCCGCTCCCACAGCCTTTTCTTCAGGTTTCTGATGAACTCTGCATCATTGACCATCACCCCAAGGTATTTGTATTGATGGCAGAGATCTAGCTCAATGTCATTTATATGAAACCTTGGCAGAGGGATTGTCTTTGGGTTAAGAGCCTTGGTTTTTTCAATCGAGATTATCAAGCCACACTCAATAGCCCTTGCTGAGAGTATATCTAGAATCTCTTGCATTCTTTCCTCGGATGATGATTTAATGCAAATATCATCGGCATAGCAAATAATGGAGTCGTTTCCCTCAAGTGGTATATCGCCTAATAATCTATGCATTAAGATGTTAAATAGCATGGGGCTCAGTACACCTCCCTGAGGTGTGCCGAGTTCAAATACTTTTGTATGAGTACTCTTAATGCCCCTGTAGAGTACCTGAGCCGACCGATTCGATAGATACATGTGAATCCATGTTAACAGTTTTCCCTGAATACCAAAAGTAGATGGAGCGTTGTTACTGAAATGTGGAGAAATATTTCCCGAGACTTCTATCTGTTAAACCTTAAGAATTCAGTTATGTGTTTATATGTATATGATTTTCCACGTTCATGTAATTATAGATTTGTTAAGCTCAGACATCCGTAATTATTCACTTTTCCTGATATATGTTCTAACTCTGTATGGTGAAAAGTGATATAGAAAAGAGAATGAT
>NC_051398.1:9659048-9661548 GCF_015228065.2 Penaeus monodon | reverse complement strand
CAAAATACACTGTTGGAAGACCCTATATACTATAAGAGTCAGTGTATCAAGTTTGTACACTTTATAGACCTGATATACTTTTTACACATCTATATACTTCCTATACTTTGATATACACTATAGACCTTGATATACTTTCTAGACTTGGATATACTTTTTAGACCTCGATATACTTAATAGATCTCGATATACTTTTTAGACCTCGATATACTTAATAGATCTCGATATACTTTATAGACCTCGATATCCTTAATAGACCTTGATGTACCTTATAAGATAAGACCTTGATATACTATGACATACCCAACGTTTTGGTCGACTCAGTGTGAGGGAAAAACACAGTGATGGCGAGGACCTGAAACCACGGAGGACTAAGGTAGATCGTTAGTAAGGAATCGATACTCTTGTCATGATCTACGTTTCTTTATTTTACTCTTTATTGCCTGTTTCCTAGCATCTCTTTTATTATAAGTTTGTAATCCTCTGTTTATTTGTTATGTGTTGGAGTGATTTATTCCAGTTTATCAAGATGTCACTGTTATTAAGTTTACTGTGAGGGATGGATAACACTTGAAGTATTATGTTTTTTGTTTTGTCTTTTTTCTTCTTCTTTCTCTTTTCTTCCTTTCCTTCTCCTCCTTCTTCTTACCCGTCGTTGTCTCACCTTCCCCTTTTTTTTTTTTTATCTTATTCTTCTTCAGTTTCTTCTTATTCTTCTGTTTCTTCTTTTTCACTTTCTTCTTCATTTTCTTCTTTTTCGTGTTTTTTGTATTCTTCTGATTCTTCATTTTCGTCTTCTTCTTCTTCTTCTTCTTCTTCGTGTTTTTCGCTTTTTTTTCTTCTTTTTCTTCTTCTCTTCTTTTTTTTCTTTCATTTTTTTAATAAAATTTAAATAAATCAAGCCCATTGTTTACAAGTAATTAAACGTTGTTCGCAAGCAAACCCTGTTTGAACTGGACTAACTTATTTTCAAATAATCTCCCTTCTTTCATTCCTGTATATATATATATATATATATATATATATATATATATATATATATATATATATATATATATATATATATATATATATATATATGTGTGTGTGTGTGTGTGTGTGTGTGTGTGTGTGTGTGTGTATTTTTTTTTCAATATTTTCATCATGATTTTTATATTTCTTTTCCTACACCAATACACCTACTAAATATTTCTCTGCAGATTTTTTTCTCTCCAAAGACTGTTATTACAAATACCAATTAATTATGCCTTTTTTTCCGAGGAATACATTTTCTGTGTCTTTTCGAGTCGTTCATGCGTAAGGAAAAGGAATCCAGTTCAAGTTCCATTTACGAAATGAGATGCTCGTATCATATCAGAGTGACGTGCATTAGCATAATGCATCTCACCGACAGATCTTGTGATTTACTTAAATATGTCATTTAGATACTAATTAACACTGTATTAGTATACTTGAAGTGTAATTTGTTATAGTAAGGTCACGCACATAGAAATGAATAAATGAATAATTTATTTCTATATTATTTCTTCTTTTCCTTTCCTTTTTTTAGCATGCAACAGCCTTCTACCGGAAATGTTAACAATTCAGCGTGCAAAACCTAGCAAGAAAGGTTAAAAAAATATATATCCGTCATGCAAAAGTCTTTCATCAGAAATATTTGCAATTTATCACTCTTTCCCTTTCGCCTCCTTTGCTTTCAGTCGATACTTCAGAATTCGTTTTTATCGTTAACTTCTGAAACGTCGTTATGAAGTTTCCTCTTCCACGTTGACTGTTTTCGTCGGTCGATATTTTGGGTGACTGTCTCCACTTTTCTTCATTTGTGATTTCCATGACTGTTGTTATGATTTATATTCAGTGACTGTTTCTTGTATTTGCGATTTCTAGCTACCTTTTGGGGGGAAATTATTTTTTGTGGCTATTTTCGTGACACTATTTCAGGCGATTACTTGTTTTCTGATATTTGTTATTAATAATTTTTATGTTGATTTCTCTATGATAGAAGGCTCAGTTATATAGCTTCTTACTGTATATTCTGTCACAAAATTATTATCCATCAAAACCTCTTATCTCTTATCAATAATTTCTAACCTTTTCCCTCAACCGTCTTTAATCATCATTCCTCACTCCCTTCTCCCATTACTCTTCTTCATCATCATCATCATTCACTATCATCTTCTCTGACCTTGGTCATCATCATCATTCACTTTCATCTTCTCTGACCTTGGTCATCACCATTCTTCAACACCATCGGGATCCTCGTCATCACCACTCTTCCACCATCTGTGACACCATCTCCCACAACTATATTTCCTTTACCTTCACTGCGTGGTGCAGCGACCTCGTCTAGCAATCTCGCTGACCTACGTTCGATTCCCTCGCCGCCAGTGGATGGTAACCCCGGCCATGACTTGCACACAGGGGATCATTTAGAAGCAAAATGAAACAGACAGCATGTCACACCAAGAGTATCCATTGTAACAAAAGGAATTAAACTAAA
>NC_051398.1:9634048-9641548 GCF_015228065.2 Penaeus monodon | reverse complement strand
AAAGGTTTTGTCTTTGTTCATACCTGTTCTCGTTTCTCTCTCTTGTTGTTTCAGAGAAAGAGAGAGAGAGAAATAGAGAGAAAAAAGAGAGAGGGAGTGAAGAGAGAGAGAGAGAAAGAAAATATAGATTTATATACCATACACACACACACACACACACACACACACACACACACACACACACATACAGAGAACACAAGGCACTCGTATGTGAGTCCTTCCACGAATGAACGGTGAATAGTTAACTGGAGTGATACAGGCACTTCCTATTGTGTTCCAGAGAGACAGGACTGCTTCTTGCAAACTCTCAGGAGTGGGAGTGTTGTTCCGGCCGTCTCCCTAAAGAAAGGGTTTACCACACAATAAAAAAAACAACAATTAAAACCTCACAGGTTCGTAACGAGAGAATGGGTCTGTCTTGAACTTTAACCAGGTCGAGTTGGCTGTATTTGGTTGTGTTATGTCTGTAATGACATGGCGTGAACAGCAAGATGTAAGATGAACGTATTTCACAAGTATATTGCTGGGGGGTGTATGGCAAATGGAAAGGGTATATACATTAAGTATATATTTTTAAGAAATAATTCAGGATTGTATAAAAATATCAATAATATTAGCAGTAAATATTACTAGCTATGATAAGCAGTGTGGCCACAGCGAGACAGATACAAAGAAAAAGAGAGAGAGAAAAAAAGAAAAGAAAGAGAGGAGGCCAGGGGATATATAAATGGACGAATGAGATATTGAATAACATACAGAAACCCTGATAATAAAACCACTGGTATCATCATATACAATATTTACTCATATTATTATTCACGAAGCCTCATTATACATAAACACACGAAGCACAAACAGGAATATAAACACCTACACATAAATATCATACAATTAACAAAGTATGCTGCCAGCGAATACATTATTTACAAAACTCCACAGGGAAGAATATACACATAACACAATCAAAATAAAACACATGAGTGCTCCTTCAGACAAGACTAGAGACACAAGAAGGGTTTGCTATCTGTGGCAATCCCCCACGCACGCACACACATAACAAAAAAAAATAATAATAATAAGATAAAAACACCTATAGTAATAATGGTGATGATGATGATACTAATGATAATAAAATAGTAATAATAATCACAATTATAATTATATGCTAATAATAATGATGATAATAATGCTAATAATAATAATAATAATAATAATAATAATAATAACAACAACAATAATAATAATAGTGATACAAATAATTACAATAATAACAAAAGCAATATTAGTAATGTCAATAATAATAATACTATAGTAATAATAATCATGACAATACTGATAACAATATTAAAAACAATATTAAAAACAATATAGCAATGGTAATAATAATAATAATAATAATGACGATAATAATATAAATAATAATTATGATCATTCTTCTTTAATAATATTCAAGTGATAAAAAAAAATCTGTACCATTATCTAAAAACACAATCTTTCACCTGAATTTCTCTAAATACATTTTGAATAACATTTCTTTATAGAAAAGAGTAAAAAGTGGGTGCAATATAGAACAAGAAGACCAATATTCGCCACAAAGAAAGTCTTGTGTTACGGTGACAAAGAAAAAAAAATATATATATATATAGAGTGATCCAATATATATATATATATATATATATATATATATATATATATATATATATATATATATTGTATATATATATATATATATATATATATATATATATATATATATATATATATATATTGGATCACTCTGCTTTCGGGAAGCACTCTGAACACAACTAATAATGATGCTTGGATGCGATGCAGTCCAATCCAGATGTCTTTGTTTGTCAGATTTTATGATATCAGATTATGATGAGTGATTAGAATTCTTTCTTTCTTTCTTTCTTTCTTTCTTTCTTTCTTTCTCTCTCTCTCTCTCTTTCTCTTTTCCTCTCCTTCCCTTTCACTCTCTCTTATCCTTTCCTTCTCTCTTTCGCTTTCCCTCTTTCTCTTTCCTTCTCTTTCTCTTCCCCTCTCTTTCTCTTTCCCTCTCTCTCTATTTCCTTCTCTCTTTCTCTTTCCCTCTCTTTTTCTTTCACTCTTTTTTCTGTTTTTCCTTCCCTTTCTCCTTTTTTTCTCCTTCTTTTCTTTCCCTCTCTTTCTCTTTTTCTTTCTCTCTCCCTCCTCCTTCCCCTTCCCTCTCCCTCTACTTTTCTCTTTCCCTTTCTCTCTCCCCTTCCCCTTCGCTTTCCCTTTCTCTTTTGCTTTTCCCCTTCATTTCCCCCTTCCTCTCCCTTTTTCTGAAATATACATATGTACTTATACACACACACACACACACACACACACACACACACACACACACACACACACACACACACACACACACACACACACACACACACACACACACACACAACTACGCGAATAAACATTGGACTCCGAAGTACCGAATATACACAATACATTTCCAGAGAATCCTTAAATCATTTCACTCTTTTAACAAATTCGAGACAGGACACTGAGGGAGGTTTCCATTCACGGGAATGGCGTGGGCCAAAGAGAATAGAGGGGGGGGGGCGTGCGTCCGGTTAATAGAACATCCTCCTTGAACTCCGCACGTTCCTCAGGACGTCAAGCAGCTGCGGTCGGGATAGAGGACAGGATGGATAGAGGCCGTGGCAGGGTGAAGGATCTATCCCTGTCGCCAGCTGGCCCATGTGTGCCGCCAGCTGGTACGAATAAACAGGGGAACCGGGTCCTTCCATCACGACGTAGTTCCTGTTAGAAAGACATGAGAAAATTGGTGTAATTTTTTCAGATTTACTGATGTTCCTACTGTCGTTGTTATTGTTTTTGTTGAATTATTATTATTATCATCGTTTTTTTTCGTTATAATGTTAATATCAAGTTACATTATTATTTGTACTATACTAACATTATTCATTATATCACAATCGTGATAATAAATTTATCACTAATATTACTATTATCATTTTATTCTGTAATTATTATTATTGTTTTCATTAAAATTATTGTTATCTTACTCTTGTATATTTTACTCCTCTGTCACTGTAATTGAACTTATTATGACTAGCAACCTTTTCCAAAATTCTCGCTTGTATTTTTCTTTAATCCTTAATATAATTGTACACAATAAAAAAGAAGACATCTTGCAAATGCTGTTCATCGGGTCTTCTAAGCAATTTCGAGAAATTTATTTGAATACGCTCGCATATGGTTAAATATTATGTGTACGAATACCAAAGAGAATCTTCATTATAAGACGCGTGGTCTAGATTTCTGAAGAATTGGAAGGTGAAAAATAAAAATCTTGTTTATTTTTGCTTGGTATCTTTCTCCCTTTCTCAAGGCTCTAATGCAATACAAAAATACAGATCATCTTCATTATTAACATTTACAGTGAGTCTGAGCCACAGTTTTCAAACTTCGAATATTCGAATTACACCGAAAGAAAATTATATCTGCATCACTCAGGTCAATAATTAATAATACTTCTCCATATCCGAACGGTCGGTTTAACTTCAAATCCATCAACACTATAAATAACCGCGCGCCGTCTCGTCCTCCATTGCCCAATACTTGTCTCCCCCTTAAAGCAGTCTCGCTACGCAGGTTTTAAAATCAGAATTGCACAATGCTCAGAAATGGACCATTAAAAAAGACTAAGACAAATATCCGTATCCTTAATTACCACACAGAGATCCGGCTTCACACGCTTTTCCTCACTAAAAAGATATGGACTCCCTTTGTAACGCAACGTAAAATCATGTCGGGTAAAATGGTCGCTTTTTAGAACGCGGGTGAAACATAACAGGATCTTCAATTCATGTTCTTTGTCTGGGTTTGCGATTTCCTTGAAGTGCATTGCTATTCCTTTGCTTTTGGGCGTTTTTGTTCTGGACGATATTATTGCCATTGTTATTATTATTATCAGTATCAGTATCATTATTATTACTATTATCGTTATGATTAGCATGACTATTATTATCATCAGTCATTGCCATTACCATTATCATTACCATTATCGTTAATCTTATTATGGTTTTCCACCATCCGACATCCATTACTACAATATTATTGTTAATATATTATGGTAAATATCATCACCATTATGATTACTGTCAGTGCATTATAATTATCATCGCACTCTGTGACTGATTATAACGATCGTCTTATTATTGTTATCACACTTATATCTTTATTATAATAATTAATATTATTTGCGTGATAATATTAATAATTATTATTGTCAACTAATGTCAATATTAGTTGTAATATTAATATTTTCGTTATCATTATCACTGTTTTCACTATTGTCACCATTATCATCATTGTGATTATCATTTCTGTTATTATGGTTACTTTGTTATCATTATTATTGTATTATCATTGTTACTACCGTCAACGTTTATGGTAATAAAATCATAATTACCAATGCTACTATTTCATTAATTATACCAAAACAAACTCAACTTTATGTTTCTATATCATAAATTCTGAATGCCTACAATAGTAACTGGGAAACTATATTTGACAGCCTACACTATAATGCGGATTACTATAAAAACTACTGTTATAATACAGAACAAAAAACAAAAACAAATGTACTTCATGACCACTATCATAATTATCGTTATCTTCTCAATCGCCATTATCATTCTCGTCTACCACATATCATTACTCTCATTGTTATCATCACATTACCTGAAGAGAGCGATGATGTCCTTCTCCAGTTCGGTGAGGTCGGCGCCCGGAGGCTGAGCGTGAACTTCGCAGATGAACCTCGGGAGGCATGAGTAGAGGTCGAAGTGGAAGGTCGTGGTTCTGACATACATCCCTGGAAGTAATAGGAAGGGGAGTGCCGTCCGTTAATTTTAGGGGAGTGGCTTAACGAAGGGAGGTTTGAAGGTGGTTGGGCCGTTTAAGAAATGGTGGATGGTGATTGGGGCGTCGCTGAAAATGAGGCGGATGGTGGTTGGTTCGTTTGAGGAATAATGGACGGTGATTGGTTCGTTCGTCGTTTAAAAGTAGTCGATGGTGATTGGGTAGTTTAAGAAGAGGTTAACTGCTTCGTCTCTGAGATAAAATAGAAAGTTATTGATTGGCGAAAGTTGTCGTTGTGATATACAGAGGGGAGGGAAAATGCAGTTTGTTAATCTTAATTTTTGTTATATCTTTTAAGGAAGGATGAAATGTGTCTGGTGTCTTGAAAAAAAGAAAGGCACCTGGATCGTCTCAGAAAATATCAATGTTGATTGCATCCCTCTGTCGAAATGGAAGATTGCAACTCCGAAATACACCACTGGAAGCGAGAAAGAGTGCACTTTATGAACTGTATAGTGACTGTATAGTGTCTAAGGGCGGGTAAAATGTGCAAGTGTTGGTGTTGTGTGGAGCTTTTACAGCTGCTGAAGTGAAAAGGGGAGGGTCATTAATTTTAGGCGAGTGGACTTAACTAAGAGAAAATTGAAGGAGATTCGGCTGTCTTAAGAAAGATGACAGGTGATTGGTTCGTGTCTCGCGGAAGAAAAATAACCAGTTTATCCCTGTAAGAAGATAATTGCGTTATGTGGTCGAAGTGGAAAGTTTTGACAAACAAAAAACGAAGTGGGAAGAAGGGCAACCTTTTTTAATTTTAGAAATTACTTAAGAAAAAGAGGATAATAAGTGATTGCTTCTAAAAAAAGAGTAAAGGTGATTGGATTGTTTGAGGAAATATGGAACGCATTTGGTTCGCATGAAATTATTAACAAAGAGATTTAGAAAATAAGGCACTAACGGAATAGCACAATAACTAGCAAGATTCATTACATATAGGTGTGGAGACAAAAGGCCTACAATTCATCGACTCTTATAAAGTCAACGGTGCTCTCTCTCTCTCTCCTCCCTCTCTCCCTCCCTCTCCCTCTCTCCCTCCCTCTCTCCCTCCCTCTCCCTCTCTCCCTCCCTCTCCCTCTCTCCCTCCCTCCCTCCCTCCCTCCCCTCCCTCCCTCCCTCTCCCTCCCTCCCTCTCCCTCTCTGTCTCTCTCTCTGTCTCTCTGTCTCTCTCTCTCTCTCTCTCTCTCTCTCTCTCTCTCTCTCTCTCTCTCTCTCTCTCTCTCTCTCTCTCTCTCTCTCTCTCTCCTGCCCCTTCCCCATCCTTCCCTCCATCCCACATATCAACTTTTCTCTTCCTCCACACTCAGTCCGTCTCGCATCGACCACTCCCCACACATCCACATCCACCTCCTCCATCCCCACTCACGACCACACAAAGATCTCCTCCACCCATGTCAGCCAGCGTCCACATCCACCCCCCTTTTCCACATAAAAATCATCCGCATTCACACACGCGTTTACCCACCGCCACCATAATTCCGTGCTCGTTGTTGTCGTGATAACCCTTGCCTTGGTTCTTAGTCCTCGCCTCAACTAATTTTGCATGGTCTTGTCTTCTAACCTTCACTTTCCCTTCTCTTCTTCATCCCCTTCGTCTTCCGTCCACTTATCCTAATCGTTAACTCATTTTTACTCTTTTCGCCACAATACTTTATCATAGTGCTATATGACCTTTGATGTCTAATACATTTATGTATTTCAATCAACTGTTTCCACGTTTACATGGCAAACCCTCTTCCCCGACGTCTACCCCCAACCAACCCCCTTAAAACATGCATTTGAACTCACGTGATTTCGCCCGGAAGGTTTTCGCATACGACGGCTTGTCCTCGTTGTCCTCGTCCTCGTCGTCGTCGTCATCGTCGCGGTACAAGCTGTTGATGAATCCGTCGTTGTTTTCGTCCTCGTCGTCCATAAACGGTCGATCTCCCTTGCGCTGGCCCCTGGCGTGTTTTCTGTCTTCAGCGCCTCCGATGGCCCGGCTGAGTCGTCTGGCTGCTATCTGGAATTGAGAGATTTGTCATGTAATCATTTTTTTAAGGAGTTGGGTTACGGTCCGTCATAAACCTTGATGATAATGATGATGAAATCGTATTTCCTATTATTGATATTATTGTTGACTGATTATATGTCGTCTGGGGGGTTTCTGCTGCATCGATATTCTTGCCCATTTGCGTGGTCAAGCTAATTCTTGTCTCCCAAGTCAGGTCGGGGGCAACAGCTTCCAGGACTGTAAGCCCCGTTTTCTTTGGTCTCATCAGTGACCTGTTTGCTCTTACCCTTCTGCAAATGGTTACTGAGCTTCTCTTTCCTCGCCCATTCCCTATCGTCATGCTGCACCATCGTATCAATCTGGCCCTTGCTTTTCCCCGGGCTCATGCTCCTCCAAACACGCTGGTAAGTCTCTTAAACCAATATATCCTAAGTCTACATCTGAAGTAGTATGTTTCGGTTAAGGATTGGTAGTTCAGGACTCCTTCGAAGACGACCTTGTAGGAATCAGTTTAATCATGATGGTAGTTGTGGTGGCTCAGGTGGTGGTGCTGGTATTATAATAAGAGTAATAGTAAAGATGATTATTATTATTTT
>NC_051398.1:9611548-9616548 GCF_015228065.2 Penaeus monodon | reverse complement strand
ATGGTGAATGTTTGTATGAATTAAGGGGGACTAAAAAAAATAAGTAGATACCTTAGAAATGTTTATTTTTCATTCAAAATCAAAATTCCTCTGTGTTTCTAGCGCATCTCTGTCAACAGAAATCATATTGTTATTTTTTTCAATGTATTCAATGTAATAGATGTTAATAGAAAGATGTTATACCTACGT
This sequence comes from Penaeus monodon, assembly GCF_015228065.2. Lineage (NCBI taxonomy): Eukaryota > Metazoa > Arthropoda > Malacostraca > Decapoda > Penaeidae > Penaeus > Penaeus monodon. Next base: position 9,616,359 of record NC_051398.1, on the reverse strand, counting down.
TTACGTGTCACCCATATTTCTTTAAATCCGGCTGTTGTAGAAGTGTTATCAAGTAATTCCTTGTTTAAAAATCGAATAATTGTTATAAAATTTATTTCTAAATAATACGTATAACTAAATTATACAAAGATCTGTGAACTACACTGTCTTTAAAATGAGATTATAGGTGAATATTACATATCATTTATAAGCCGGATGTAGCAGGTCGAGTTGTCAGAAGCAACGTAAACATGTCGGGCCTCCTGGTGAGTCGAAATTTTTGTCTTTTCTTGTTATGGTCTTATATAAGTACTTGTTCTCATATTACAAAATAGTGCACGAGGGAGTATGGATAATAATTTTATGTGCTATGAGTATTCCGTTATTTGTTGGGTCCTAGATATATATAAGGACAGTAAAGTTCATAGTACCGGGATCTACTGTCATTTCATAATCTAAGCTTTTAGTTGATGTTCGGAATACGACCGCGCGAAGAGAGAGAAGAAATAGGGTAATGGCCCTGTAGAAAGCACAAAATTATTGGCTTAAATAACTGACCTGCTCATGGTAAAAGTCATACTACAATCCAGTCACTTGCTGTTAGTCTTGACTAGTATGGTAATTATTCGGAATACCTTCGCATAACCGATTGTGATGATGTTAGTATCAATGGATTCGTCTCACTCTACTATCCCAAAATACCGAAATTATGCTGAGGATCCCCCCCCCCCTCCACATTAATAACAATTTTGGCTCCAAAAGCAGGGGAGGACATGATGGGTACCCAGGAAATTGTGGGGTAAAATATGAATAATATACACGGAATCAGTCACTGCATTGTCTTATGCAGCGGGCTGTGCTCCCAGCAACCCATTTCTTAGGGGCTAACACCCCTCAACTCCCTCAGTTGAAGACAAAGAATTCATGTATTCATGCCAGGGTAGGGTGTACAACCAACATGTGGGAACGCCCAATGTTGAGTCTGTCCTACCCTCTATCCTGCTGTACATATGTGGTATATTCTTTGTTGTCGAGCCCCATGCATTTGACTATATATTGACCAATTCTGTCAACATTATTCATATTTTATCCGCTCCCCTGTGGGCAGTTTCCGCAGCATAAATTCTAAATATTTTCACAGTAGAGGGTGAGAGGAACCCATCAATACTAATATTGTCATGATTGGTTATGCAAACATATTCCAAATATTTACCACCAGTACAGTTACAGCTTGTAAACCTTTCTGGTGATTTTCACTGAATAAGGAACTTGGCCAATCTCTGGCTTAAAAATATGTGATAAAGGTTGTTGGCTCTTGCCAAAGGGCAGATGCCTTAATGTCATTTCATATTTGATATTCCATGTCATGTTTGTGATATGTTGGCTGTATTTGTGGTAAATATTCAGAATACCTTCACATTACTAATCATGACGACATTAATATCAATGGATATCTTTCACTTTCTAATACCCATGTATGTATGTAGGACGTTTGCCACAGAACCCCCAAACCCCCACTTCTGTGGCCCCAATATCTGAGGAAGGTATGAATGGTACTAGGGAATGAATAATATACACAGAATAAATTATTATATTGTCTAATTTAGGGGTCTGTACCCCCTGCAACCCTTGCAATGGAAGACAAATCATTTTCCACATATTCCTGGCAGAGTAGAGCGTACAACTGACATGTGGGAGTATCCGACCCTGATTCTGCCTTACACTCTATCCTGTTGTACATACATGGTATATTCTTTGTTGTCCAGCCCCCTGCAATTCCCTTGGAAGCATTTGTTCCCTCCTCAGCTATGAGAACCAAGATTGTAAATATAATTTCTATATGTTTGGGTAGTATAGAGAAAGAGAGGAACCCATCAATACCTATATCATCATGATTGGTCATGTGGAGGGATTCTGAATATTTACCATATTTGCTGATGGTAATTTTCATACTTCTTAATGTCCAATTCTGTGTGTAAGACTGGAAAAGTCCTTTTATAGTTTTTCTCTCATATTAGCACATTATGCAACTAGGGAAAGAAAACACAGAATAGTTAATAAGAATATATAGGCCTACTTTATTACATTAAGGATCATTGGTGATCTGTCATTAAATAGGGAACCAGTCAAAGCCATAGTTTACCAGAAATATGTAGTGGAGGTGTGAGAGCCTTTGCCAGAGTGTTGATGGCACAGAGGTCCATCAGTCTCAAATTGTGTCTGTGGAAACTTTTCCTTAAGACCTTGTTTTGGTATAGTTTTAGTGGACAAGAATCAGGCTTTCATGGTAAAGAGTGTATGGAATGGTTACCTTGATGAAAACTGAGATACTTTCTTATAGCTATAACTGCACAAATTGAAATTAAAAAAGATTTGTAACAGAACAAAGAAGATCAACCAGTCTGTTTGTAAATTGCCCTTCATGTTTACATGAAGAGCATGTTTGCATGGATATTATACTGACTGCAGTACTCATTACTGTAATATTTAAAGAACTTCATGTATAACTATAAACTTGTGAAAATGATGATTGGTAATTAACCATGCCTATTTCTCCATATTTATGTATATATGAAATTTAAAAAGTATTATACTTTGTTCATCATGTTTTAACAGTTATTTATTTAATTTCTTACAATAATCTGCCAATTTTTTCCAAAATTATTTCAGTCTGTTTTACTTCATGTGACTGATTCTTTTCTATCATCCTCATTAGGAACCAACTTTGTACATCATCAAGGGCATTGCCATCCTTGACAATGATGGGAACAGGTTGCTCGCAAAGTACTACGACCCAAACGTCTTCCCAACAGTAAAGGAAGAGAAGAAATTTGAAAAGAATCTCTTCCAGAAAACACACAGAGCCAATGCAGAGGTCATCATGCTGGATCGTCTTACCTGTGTCTACCGCTCAAATGTTGACCTTTTCTTCTATGTCATGGGCTATTCACATGAAAATGAGGTAATTTACAAAGATTCTATATGTTTCTATACCATATGTTTTACAGATGCATGTAATGAGTTAATTATAAAAAAAAATTATATTTAATAGCTTGAAGTGCCCAATTGAACATATATTTCTGCTATTTCTATCATTTTTAAATGGTCTTTCTTCTGAACAGCTCATATTGGTGTCAGTGTTGAGTTGTCTCTATGATGCAGTCTCAGCCATCTTGAGAAAAAATGTAGAAAAGCGGACTCTGTTGGACAATCTTGACATTATTATGTTGGCTGTAGATGAGATCTGTGATGGAGGGTAAGTTTTAACAAGTTCTTTTAATTTTGATTTGATCATTTTATTTTGATGATGTATGTTTTCTTCAGGACCTAATGCTTGTTCTGTGCTTGTTGTATCATCAGTTTGTTTCTGCTTTCAACTGATATACCCTTTTCTTTCTTTTCTTTTCTTCTTTCCTTGCTTTATTTTATTTCAAAAATTTAATGACTGCATCATTAGGGCCATATTTATGGTTACAGAAAATAGAAGATACTATGGAACTGTATCATAAGGCTTTCATTTCAACCCAAATTGATAGCACAGCTTCCATAATTGAGTTTCATGTGATATTGAAAACGGTATTTTATAGATGTATATTTGATCTTTTAAGAGAGTGACTATTACTCTAATCGAGAAATCTTTCAGAATTCCTTTGGAGACCGACGCACAAGTTGTTAGTCAGCGTGTAGCACTAAGGCTGGAGGAGAGCCCATTCAACGACCAGACTGTCACACAGGTGGGTCAGGTGTTAGATGATTATCTATACGTACAGACTAAATGGGTGAGATCACATAGGAAAGATTAGTATGATTTTTTTGCCCCCAGTACAGCCACTCTTCGACTTCCTCTCTGCATAACAAAGTTTCTTAGATTTAATTTTAATTTAATCTGCATTCACTCACTCACTCACTCTTTCACTTACTCACTGACTCACTCACTCTTTCACTCACTCACTCACTCTTTCACTTACTCACTCTCTTTCACTCACTCACTCACTCACTCACTCACTCTTTCACTCACTCTTTCACTCACTCTTTCACTCACTCTTTCACTCACTCACACACACACACACACACACACACACACACACACACACACACACACACACACACACACACACACACACACACACACACACACACACACACACACACACACACACACACACACACACACACACACACACACACACACACACACACACACACACACACACAATCACACAATCACATACTCCCTCTCTCCCTCTCTCCTTCTCTCCCTCTCTCCCTCCCTCCCTCCCTCCCTCCCTCCCTCCCTCCCTCCCTCTCCCCCACACCCTCTCTCTCTCTCTCTCTCTCTAGTGATGGAAATTTACCAGTGTAAAAACATATAACTTAACATTTACAAAAGTCGAGGAGTGACTGTACTACCTTATTTTTTCGCATTTATGATTGCTCAGGTTGTTGTTTCAGAATAGCATGTAATTTTGTACATTATATTGGAGTGATACAAAACGGACATACGTTAGTGGAAAGAACTTGTGGCAATCTTTATGAAATGGTCATGAAATAGTAAGACCGACAGTGCATCTGCAGCTTTTCTTCTTAGCCTTTGCATATTAGGACTAGATGATGCTAGTGCATTTTGTAGTGTTTTTTTTATGATTTATATATTGTTCTATTCTGATACTTGTGAATCTTGTGAATGTTCTTTTCATAGATGTGCTGTAAGTGTTAATATGGCTTGAAAGGAAACGAGTGCTAGAGACAAACTTCTTTTGTCTGTGATTTTGCTTTTGCATGTGTATTCATGGAAGAAATTGCATGATGCTGAAAGTGATAGTCTTGTTTGT
>NC_051398.1:9591548-9606548 GCF_015228065.2 Penaeus monodon | reverse complement strand
CAGTTGTAGTTACTATCTTACATGTAGTAATAAAACTAACTTTAATTTGTCGGTTCAGCAAGTGCGCCAGAAACTCGAGTCCACAACAGGCGCGGTAAGTGTAGCTATTTGTGAGTTGGGACTTCAGTGACATATTTGTTTATCTTTTCAATTGAGTTTTTCCCTTTTTTTGTTTTTTTTGTTTTTTTCCTATTATTAGTGGTTTTGTGTGCTTTTTCTTTTATTTTCCCATAGTTTCTCATCATTAGGTAATATAGTTAAGTCTTCCTTTGGGCTGGAATGAGACAGGTGGAGGCTATGGAGTCACTTTAGTGGAAATTGTTTTGGTGAGACGCTTCTTAGCTTTCTTTGCCGTTGGTAAATTATGCATAGATTTATCAGAAAAACAAGATACAGTTCTACAATTAAGTTGTAGAAAAAGAAAAATCAGAAATAAAGCTTATTGTTTTCTTGAAGAAAAAAAAAAAAAAGTTTTTGGAGTAAAAGTTAAGAAGTGGTTGCCTTTCAAACTTTGCATCATGCTTGGGAGTCTTGCTTAATCACTGCCACAGGCCAGAGGTGAAGGAATTTGATACAATTATTAGACATGTAAAGGCAAAGTAGAGAAAAACTGCACTTAGATTTGAAGTTTGCACATCCAAAGAGGGTCTCAGACCAAGTGTCCGTTTATTGAATGTTTGTAAACCATCATCTTTACCATGAGAAGTGTTCACAGAAGAATTCACAGTAATGCACTCTCTCTCATGACTGTACTGCATGAAAAGGAAGATTTTTTGGGGTATGTTGTTGGTGAAAGCTAGAACCTACAAAACATCTGATAAATGCAAATGCTCTGAGACCCCTTTGGACAAGTTTACCCTCATTTGTAGTGATGTGTGTTTACTCATATTTTTCTTGTCTGAGCATTATGTATGTGTGTGGGCTTGCAGTTTGTACATGCATGTATGCTTGCATATATGTGAGTATGGGGGTTGGGGAGGTGCACATGTTTAAGTGCAAGTGAAGGTTGATGCATGTGTGCATGTGCAAAAAGGGGTTGCACACATTTAAATTTGTGTGGGAGTGGCTGTGGGTGTATGTGAGTGTGGGTGTGAGGGTACACACAATTAAGTGCAAATAAGGCATGTACAATCGGACTCAAGACTGTCACAACAGCAATCTGAGTTCGAGTCACCCTTGGGCAAGGAACTTCACCTCAATTGCCTGCCTAGCCATTGGGTGGGTAAGCCAGCCCAAGTCAGTGCCAGTCCCAGAACCAGGTAGATAGAGATGGTGACTCTATAAAAACACCGGGCGGAAGGCAACAGCAAACCACCACTCTAAATTGCCAAGAAAATCATGGAAATCCATGATCGCCAACGTCCTTGTGGGACAGGGCATGTACAAAGAGGGGATGCACACATTTGAATGTGTGTGTGTGTGTGTGTGTGTGTGTGTGTGTGTGTGTGTGTGTGTGTGTGTGTGTGTGTGTGTGTGTGTGTCGTGTGTGTGTGTGTGTGTGTGTGTGTGTGTGTGTGTGTGTGTGTATGCGTGCGCGCGTGTGTGTGTGTGTGTGTGTGTGTGTGTGTGTGTGTGTGTGTGTGTGTGTGTGTGTGTGTGTGTCTGGGCACGCGTGTGTGTGTTTGTGTGTGTGGGCGCATGTGTGTGTTTGTGTGTGGGCACGTGTGTGTGTGTGTGTGTGTGTCGCACATGCGTGCACGTGGGTATGGGTTTGTGAGCACACATGCTATCTCCTTTCTCACTCTCTCTCTCTCCCTCTCTCCTTCTCTCCCTCTTTTCTCGCTCTCTTCCTCTCCCTCTCTCCCTCCCTCTCTCTCCTTCTTTCAGACATACAAGCTAAAATTTTAATAAAGCATTTAACCCAACTGCCCTGGATTTGTGTTTTGTCCCCTGTAGTTTTGTGTGAATTTTGTTACCTACAGTTGGCTCTACATGTACTTGGCCAGCAAGGAGTCTATCAGTATTTTTTTTTTATTTTATTTTATTTTTTTTTTCCCATGCAGTTGATATTGATACTGTTGTTATTGCTATTGATGTTATTATTGTTAAAGTCTCTATAAGACAATGAAATAATGCAAAAGACCCTTTCCAAAAGTCAAGGAAAAGGATACACAGGTGATAGGAAGGACTAATAACTGACTCCTAGGTGACTAAGCACTTATAGAGCCATCTATGTGTAAATACAATAAATAAACTTGTATTACAGTGGGCATGGCATGTATTCCATATGTGCTGATTGGGTTAAGTAATTACAATGCACATGAAAAAGTAATATATAAAGTTATTTAAATGAAAGGTAATAAATCCAATCTATGCAATTAAGTTGATAGTGTGTCCTAATGTATTACTGTGTATGTTTTCTTTTTTATGTTTTCGTGTCATATATGAAAATAAAAGGTCAGTAAACAGTTTTGTAAAACCTCTTGCATAAAGGGTGAATTGTGTGAACATTCAGTGAATTTCATTCTCTCTCCCCTTTCATCCCTCCCCTTTCTCTTTCTCTCTGTCTGTCTATCTCTTGTTGTCTATCTCTTGTTGTCTTTTTCTCTATCTCCTACTCTCCTCCTTTCTCTTCCTTTTTCTTTCTTTCTTTCTTTCTTTCTTTCTTTCTCTTTCTCCCTCTCCCTCCCACCTCTCCCCTCTCCTTATCCCTCCCCCTCCCTCCCTGCCCTTTCTAATTTCTCTCCCACTTATTTTCTTTCTTTTTCTCTCTCTCCCTCTTTCCCTCTCCACCTCTCCTTTCACTTTCTTCTTTCCTTCTCACTCCCCCTCCCACTCTCCCTTTCTTTTCTCTCTCTCTCTCTCTCTCTCTCTCTCTCTCCTCTTGCCTTCTTGCTGTTTTTCTCAGTTTTTCAAGACAGCTAGTTAAGCTAGGTGTTTTTTCCAAGAAATAAAAGGTGAGGGAATTATAGAATGGTTTGAAGTTCTTGTATTTTTTCCCATTAAATTAAATTGCTTTTGCAGATTTATTATTCTCACAGAATGAAACTGCAATCAGTGCACATCACCATGTTGTTTCCTAGATTTAAGAGTAAAAACACCTTTCTCATGTGACAATTTTAACTATACTTCTTATATATATTCTGTTTTGCAAATAACATTGGTGTAAGTGCACCATTGCTTTTTGTTTTGCACACAGGTATTGACACCCAACTCACAAATGGTTCACTTAATTTCATTCTTTTTTCATTCTTTTTCACATGTAAGAACACATTCTTTCACAGAAACACACCTGAAATGTTGTAACTCTCTTATTTCTGTTTCCTCCTCTCATTATCTGTTTTCATCTAATAATCCCTAAATGTTTTGCACTATTAACACACTCATGCTACCTGCCTAAATGCTATATTTGTGCCGCATTGATATTCTAAATATATATTTTTGCAAGGATCTTAAAGTTTTGCCAGTATGTCAGTTACATGTTTGACCGTAATATGTGAGTGATACGTCTTCTATTCATGTAGCAAGGATGATTGAACTACCTCTCTTCTGTCTTGTACAGGTTCTTCAGTCTGCCCGTGAACAGCTGAAGTGGTCGCTGCTCAAGTGATGAAGAGACCGCCAGAGGAAAAATTGAAGAGAACCACGTGGATATGAATGTGTATATTCATTTGGTCCTGTTATTTTGACTTATAGATTTATGGGGGTGTTTTAAGTGGCTGTATTCTTTATAAGGAGTTATGTTGTTATTGAAGAATGTGTTTTGATTTCAGTTTCATGAAGGTAGAAGGAAAAGACATATAGAGACATTTGAGAAGATGTGACGCCTATGATTTTTATGTATTATATTTATTTTGTTTATGAATATAATTTTAGTATGATTTCCCTTCTTCCTCAACTATATGAACTTTTTAAATACATTAGAAATATAATAGTGATGATGTAGATACGTTACTGTCTTGAAATTTGTAGTTCAAACATTAAATTGTAGTTGTAGGAACTATTATTTCATGTTGTGCAGAAAATTCTTATTTACTGAAGGTATTTATACCAACATCTTTACATAAAAGAACAACTTAATATAATAAAAATGAACCAGTGAAACCATGTTTTAGCAGGATGTTTATAAAATCTGTCCAGTAAAATTTTCTATGAAATCAAATTGTTGTTTTACCCATATAGTTGTAGAGTATATCATATGTTGGAAAGTAAACAGGCTGTTAAAGTAGCACTAGAATGAACAAAGTGTGGCAGTGTCAGAACCAAGTGCTAAAAGGTGCAAAGTTGCTGTCCAAGTGTTGTGGTTAATCCATTGGATCCAGTTGTGTCAAATCACCAGGTGGGTGCTTGTAGGCCAGGCACACACAAACACGTGTGTGGTAGCAAGACTCCATGCCTCCTATGTGCAAGTTATTTACTCCTTTTACACACAAGTGTTTTTAGCTTTTTGCCCATTTTCCAATGTCCATATTTGCCAACTATGTGACAGTATATTATTTCTCTTTTTTTCTCTGTCTCTCTTTTTCTTTTAAGTAATATTCAATTTTCTGTAAAACAACCTGTGTCATGATGTGATGGTCACATCAACTAGATCCAAAGGGTTAACAGGCTTACTGTATGTTAAATAGCTGACAATGGAGGAAGGTACAATACCTCATATGTATCAGAACACTTAAATTACAGGTTAATGAGGTAGCCATAGGACAGAATTTCTGTGAGGACACTATTAGAGGACAGCATGAGGCCACATCTCCCCATAACATTCCATTTTGAACATGGATATAGTTTTGCAGAAATAGTACACAATCACTTCTGCATATGGCATGTATCTTGTTGCAGCTCATTCTTAAAGATTCAGATGGAAACATTACATAGCAAATTAAAGAATTAAACTGTAATAATCATAAATTTTGCAATTTCACATTAGAGGAAAAATATCAAATATGTGAAACTTTTCCTGAACAATACACCTCCAGCTGAATAAATAATTCCTCAGAATATTGCAGTTTTATCATCAGCAGCAGTCTCTCCACTTTTGTTCCCCACCAAATTCATGCCTGTTGTTATTCTGGGGGGAAGGGTGGAGGGGCATAGGAGATGGGGACTGAGGCCAGTGTTAGGGATCACCCCTACTGTGGCCTCAGCCCTCAGCTTAACCCCATCCCAATGGGTCACATGTACACGTCATAACAAACCACCTGGTCTGCAGGGTACGGCTATACACATGGCGACATGCCAGAGCACATGGAGCAGAAGTTTTGCTACATGTAGCGGATTCCTGCGCCCAGCATCTGGATGTTGCCAGAAGTCACTGGAGTTTATGACACTGAGACTCAGATTTCTGATACCCAGCCCCATTGGGTTAATTAATTTTGCATGGGCTTTTCTTCTCCCCCTATCCTATTTCTTCTCTTCTCTTCTTCAATCCCTTCTGTCTGTTCTGAATGACCCCAGGGAGTCATGGGCACAGTATTCCTTTGGTTAATCTCCTAGCCCTTACCCCCTAATGGGGACCCAGAGGGATTTATTTATTGAACAATTTCTGCCTCATCAACATCTAAGGTGTATACAAAATACAATGAGAGGGTGTGACTTGGGAGCAATGTTTGTGGATTTCCAGAATGGTCATTGGTCAATAGAAATAAATGTTGCAGACAAAAGTACACAGCATTATGGTAAAGTATCGTGGCGCAAGGGGTAAACATGAGTTAACGATATGGATAAGAGAGTGTAGAGAAGGGGGTGAAGAAGAAAAGAAAAAGGAAAGACCCTGCAAAATTAGTTGAGGCAAGACTAAGGTCCAATGCAGGGGTGATCTCCAACATTGGGCTTAGTTTCTGTCTCCTAAGCCTCCTCCCCACATATTTCAGACTCAACATGGCCAATAATAAAGGTTTTATTAAGGCTTGCTTCTTCATGAACTAGCCAATCTAAATTTGACTTCTCTGGTTTCCCAACCCCTGGCTCTCCTACCACTACACCCACCTTGATGCTGTCAACCCTATCAATACCAAATCATCCACCCAGGCCATTACTCAACATTCAGAACACATCCTTTCCTCTCCCAACATCTTCCACTCCACCTCCTCCTCCTCCTGCACAGTCTTCTTCATTTTCTGCCCCCTCCTCCCTTATTACTACTCTTCATCCCTATTGTCGTCCTTCCCACAGTACTACACTCCACACTACTCCCTCCCTCCCACCCTTGTCCTTCTACTACTCTCACCTCTACAAACCTTTTGAATACCCTTTTTACCCACCTAATGGGATCAATTCTTTGTGATTCCCCCTACAGACCCTTCTTTGACAGTACCCTCCTCTTCCAATGATGTCTTCATCAAGTAGGCAAAGTTTTGTTTCACAACCAGTCCAATAATTCACACTTTGTAATTGTTACATCAGTCCTAAATTCCTGCATCATTTACCATCACTGGCAAACTAATTCCTGGCCAGCCTGACTCCTCACTTAATACTGTACAAGAACTGTCTCCATCTCCCTGGCTGACTGCCCTGTCTTTGACAAAGATTGGTCAGACTGTGAAAATGACCATCGTTAGTGTCAGCCACACTAACGATGATGCAGAAGCAGTATAGTGCTATACTTTTCCTGCCTGAAGTCACAGTAAGTCTTACACTAATATTGCCAAAATTAACTTCAATAAACATGACCTCCTCCATGAAGTTTATGTTGGTGGAGTGTCATGTCCTGTTCAACCATATCAACTCCTTCCCACTCGATGTCCACCCTGCTAAGCACTGTCACTCCAACACTTGCTGCCCTCTATGTGCCCAACCTATTCATGACTGTTCACATTGCTCTACACAATCATACATGTGTGCCAATTGTGGTGGCTCCCATAATGTATTTTATAGGAGCTACAAGCTTGAGTCTGAGGTAGCAGTTCTCAGATTCAAACTAGTCCTCACTCTACACAAGGCCAGCAGGAAGCATGTCATTGAGTTTTTTCCCACTCTACCTATTCCAACATTGTCCTTTGCTCAGCTCCTCTGCCTTCTCTACCACTTCCCAGTGTCTACCCCTCCTCCTTGTCACTTTACCCGTCCCACTAGGCCCTCTTCTACATTACCTCTTCCTCTGTTCCATTTACATCTGTCTCTTCTCCTCCTCATATGAAAACCTTCAGTTCTCAGACCTCTCAACCCAACTCCAGATACTCAAGGCCATGCAAAACTTCCTAAATATGACCCAAGAGAACACTTCTCTCTCATCCACCCAACATCCATCCTCCTCCTACTCTTCTTCCACCCACTCTCCCCCAACACACCCCATCCTCCCCTTCTCCATGTGCACCATCCCCTCTTTTCCCCATTATCATTACTGCACCCACTTGGATGCTCACGCAATTCCCTTTTGTCACAACAGTGTCCTTCTCCTAAACTTTCCCCTCCTGATGTTCATCCTAATACTTTACTTCGTACCCATTCCCTTATGTCATTATCCGGATTCTTCCCCTTCTACTTCTCTAACACCCAATCCTGCCATTATTGCCAAGTGATTGCTAAATAATGGCTCTTTTTGCTGTGTTGTTCTTCCTCAGACACAAAGTCTCTTCATTTGATCTAACCCCTTCCCCTTTTTACAAATCCCTGCCTTACTCCCTTTGGTCTCCCTCTTACCCTTCTTACTACCATACTTTCTTTCTTTAGATATTTATTACATTTTGCACTAATCATTATCTCATGTTCACCTTTTTTGTCACAATACTTTACCATAGTGCTATATGACCTGTGTCTAGCACATTTATTTGTTTAACCATTAATCATTAGTTTAACCATCTCCATTCCCACATTTAACTACGGTAGATCTAAAAGCGCACAGTTGTATAATTTTACAGTAAGTGCTTTACAAAAATTGTAAGTGCTTTGGAAAAATTGTATACTTTTGTTGAATAGAATGGGTTCTGCCAGCAACATTTTCCTCATGATAGTGTTAACTGATGTTGCTGCTGCTGATACATCACATCAAGTAATAGCATCAAAGGATGGTCCAATAACATCCTGGCAGATCTGATATGCCATCTTTCTGGACCATTGTTTGTTCTTGACAGGCTATCTTTCCTGCTGCATTCATCAGTGTCCTCTTGATCCTTGTGGAATCCCATTTTTTCTTTTGACAACTTGTTTTCCTTCCTCAGATGCATCCTCCATTTGATCCAATTTCCTCTTGCTTATCCCTGCCTTAATTCATTTCTTCACCCTTTTTACCCTTTCCAGTACCATCCGAAACTGTTGTATGATTTTTGACATGTATCACATTTAATCATTAACTCATTTCCCTCTACCTTTTTTGATATTATGCCTTCCAATAATGCTACATGACCTTTGGTGTCTAGCCCATTTATTTTGCTTTTTAACAATTAACCATGGGTCTTCATACCAAAAATATGGATGATAGGCTGACAATATGGATGATAGGCTCTGCATTGGTGTGCATTCCTTCATGGTTGCCAGTATCTTCCTAACCTCAGTCTTTCTGGGGAGAAAACTGGCATGTGTGGAGGGAGTACTGCCACATAAATGAGTCCTGGAGCTACATGTTCTTTCTTCACATATCCAATCAATCTTGCCTCTGTATGTGATAAAACCTCTAGTTCAGTATACAGTGTCAATAGAATGTTATATTCTTTGCTGAATGATGGCTGGTTTCTCATTGTTCATTTAAGCAAACAAAAGATGAGGGATGTGGCTGGAGAATGCAAAAGTATTACATAAATATTCTTGATATAAATGTTGAGGCAGATGTTCTGGTGGTTAAAGCTAAGTTGACATTGGCAGAAGATAAGATCAAGGTGAGATGAAAGAATATGTTCCAACCTCATCAGTCTGCATGATGGTGTCCACAACACAATTCCGTATTCTCATAACATACAGCAGTTAGATAAAGAAGTTACAGAATCTGGAAGTTCTTGAATAATCAGGTGACTTCTCTGATCCTGAAACCAAAGGTGTACTTCGTATTACTGGAAGTGCTGTCAGACAAGACAAAAAATCTAAGATCCCTTTGGTTCAACTGAGCGGTCTTCTCTGTTCACTACCTGGCAAGAGAAAAGTAATCCGAGCATAAATATTCTTTGAGAAATAGACTATTTCTTCTATTATTTTTTATTTTTTAAAGGAATTATAGTAATCTTGAAATAATGCACTTGAAATACATTTTGTCATAACTTCTTATGGTGAGAAGTATGTTTTTAGTGATTTTTGGATAGACACAGCAAACTGCACAGTATTCTGTAAGATGAGATTTAAGTTACTGGTCCATTATGATTGTCAAAAAAGAAAAAGAAAAAAAAATGGTCTTTTGAAATTCTAATGGGAACCACAGCCTCCAAAAATGGCTGAACACAGGCACTTTAGCCAATATGAGATACTTGAACTTTTAAAAACTATTAGCCTACAAGAATGTCCCCAAGACTTGCCAAGCCATATAATTGATTCTGATATTTTAATTAATTAGTGGAAAATTGTAAAAAAAAAATTAATGCCGAGAGTAAGAATCACTGCATCAGTACAGCTCGGGTGCTAACCACACCTTCCCACACTTGGCTTAGTTGCCAAGGATGCCTAAAATAACTACCAGTGCTCATGTAATAAGAGCTCACTGTATAAAAATTTGACCAAATTATATAAAATGAAGTATTTTTACACAAATATAGTAGTGAGACTAACTTAAAGATAACATTCATATGCAAAGGTCTCATTTCACCAAATACTTACTTTAGCCAATAAGAAAATAGAGTATGGCTCATATTCTTCAGAAAAGCAGTGGCTAGTGTTTGCCTGTGCTTTTTTTTTTATATAAAATTTGAAAAGTCATAACATGAAAACAAGATTGATTTTTTTTTTAAGTACCATAAACAACCCCTATCCATTTTTTTCAGAAAATTAGCTAAACCCATCTCTGTAACTGAAAACTTAAATCCACTAAATTTGGTATATTTTCCTTGATGCTTAAATTATTAACATAAATAGAAAAACAAAATCTGAATTTCAAATAATTCAAGCTCTGGCCCATTGCACATTCTGAGAATAAAAAGGTAAACTGCAGTCCCAAAGTTCCGTAACCCAATGTCAGCAGGTTTATGTACTGTACCCTTTAGATTTTAGGGAGTTTTGTTACATACAGATGGCTCCACATATGCTCAGCCAGTTGGCCCTAGTGACCGATCCTGATTTCTTGCTTAACACATGCCTTGAATTGGCAGGAAAATGTGTTTTTCTTTCCAATACTATTAATATTGACAGTGTTATCATTCTTATTGATATTACAATTATTAAATTGTTGTTAGAATATTAATAACATCAAAGACAAAAAAAATAATAAAAAAGAAGCTTTCAAAAAATGAAGGAAAAGGGTAAACAGATGAGATTGGTAAGACTAAGAGCTGACTCCTTGGTTACTAAGCACATGTAGAGCCATCTATGTATAAAGACAACAGATAAACTTTTATTACAAAGGGCATGGCATTGTAGTCTTGTCACCCACTGACAGTGGGTTAAATATCCTTCATATAATGTGACCTTATAACATCAGCATATGATGTCAAGAACTGAACCAGTGGACAGCTGTGAAAGTACAAATAGAAAAACTAAAAAAATAATAATAACAATAAATAAAAAAAATATAATAATAATAATAATAATAATAATAATAATAATAATAATAATAAATATGATAATAATAATAATAATAATAATAATAATAATAACAATGATAATGATAATTTTTCAGAACTTACAAAACCAGGCAGAATGAAAGATTTTTTATTAACTGACTAATATTCATTATTGTAATGAATTCCATACATACAAATCTTATCACATTTCCTAATATACGGTATTTACCTAATATTAACAAGCAATATTTAGGAGCTTCAGAGAAAAGCAAATCCATTGGACTTTGCTAGACATGGGTTACCTAAACCAAAGCCCTAATAAAATTAGTATTATGAAAAAAGAATACAGTCTCTATATCAAATTTCAATACAATTTAGAGACTGCATTAAACTCACAATATTACTCTAGAGGATGCAATTTGATTGCTCAGAATTATAAAACAATTCTTAAGTTTTCCAGTAAACCAGCCATAAAAAGCTGATTCTTCAAAGTCAAAGAAGTACTTATGTTGTCATCAGCTTAGAATGATACAATCTTCAAACCTCCATCTGAATATTTGTTACTTTGTTTCTTAGCCTTAAAAATATACTTTTCCTTAAAATCTGTTCTGATTCACAGAATCATAAAAAACAGATTTGTCCTATGACCTCTGTAGGACAAAAATTGCCTAGATATCAATAAATTATTGAAGATGACATTTGACCTGGTTTAGTAACAAAAATTATTAATCATTTCACATAATCATTATTCCTTTCCTACACAACTTAACTGATAATTGTACTGTTACCTTCATCCTTGTTATATTAGCATCAAAATACTGTTAGTACAAGCAATGATGGCATCGTCTGAGAACCACTTCATCTGTCATATATTTCTTTTGAGACAAGATACATACTTCAAAGCACTCTGTTTTGAGAAAATAAATATAGTGAGATCTTTACATTTAGCAAACTTAACTACATACACTCCTCTCAGTATAACACAGTTTTACTCAAGTTTAAGTTACTACACACCAAATATTCTGGGTACATTTGCATATCCTCCTAGCTCCTCAATACACAAAAGTAACAAAAATAACAATTCAAACAGAATCAAAAGACCTAAAGTTCATAGATACAAACCATTGTGCATAAAACACTGAAATGCCATTTATACCATTTGCTGCTTTGCCATCAGATATTACAGTTTCAAATATTTTTTAACTCAATTTTTTGGTTCACCTGACTGATTACCATCAAGATAACAAATACCAAAAAATTGTTATCTTACCTGCATACCTACAGATATTTTGAATACTGTTTGATAAGTGAAATAGAAGTAGCTGTCAAATCAGTCATTCTAAAGAAAATTCTTTTTTTAAGCCCCAAAGGTATGTATCAGATGAAGAAAAAGAGCAAGACTGAAACTTTACTTCAAAAATCTACAAACCTGATTGTTTTTCTTTTCTACTAGTTTTAGTCAAATCAATATACTATTCTTTTTAATTTCTCATTTCAGACAAAATCAAAACATTAAAAAATAATAATAAATTTCAAAAAATAATAATAATAAATAAAATCAAAGACTACAAATAATTACAGAGAAAATCAACTGCAGACAACAATCTTTGAAGGCTGCGACATTTGGCCATTTATCCCACAAACAGAAATACACATACACACAATATTACTAAAATCAAACGATTTAAGCCATTTTCTTATGCCTTGCTGCCTGACCTACTGTAAAGCTCCCACAAATTGAAACACCAGTACTGAAGGTTTGTTTCTTTATACTGCTTTGATGGATAATATATAACCTTTTATTCTTAATTAATTCTCTATCTCTCTCAGGACAGAGCCTGCGAGGTAACTGAAAAATCACTAATTTTTAAGAAAATGGCCTATTTTGCCTGGAGTAACACAAATACACATATTAATTCACTTTGTCAAATATTTCTTACTTCAAAGTGCTAAGATCATTCATTCTGGGAACAAAATATATATATATTTAATTTACCAGTACAATATTACTAATAACAGTGAATTAAATAGTATGAGCAAAAAAGTAATAGTAATAATACTAACACTAATATCAGTAATAAAACATAAAAAAGCAGTATTATGAAACAACCATCTGTAATAACAATGAAATAAATTATGAAATTTTATATGATCTGAAGCAACACACTTTTCAGTTATAGTCAGGAGTTCTCCCACAGATTAATGGAAGAAAGAAAAAAGAAAGAATTTTCTTTTCATTTAATTTGTTTTTTGGTTGACTAATATACTCTTTTACTCCCATACAGTTATAACCATTTATGTGCAAGCATGTATGTCTGGTTTGTGCATGTGCAGGGTCAAGTAAATACAATTACAAACACAAAATGACATTCATGTAGATTCACTCTCTCTTATTCCTGACAAATACATGCATCCTTTATAATAATTGGTCACTGCCTTTCAATCTAGATGATCACATCAAAGATTTACACAAACCTTTGGTAAAGGCAACTGAAGTCCTATATATCTTTCTAGAAATCACAATAAAAATAACAAATATCAAATAACTTTTCCTGACTGATTATGCAAAAGAGACACAACGAAAAGAAAGAGAAGAGGTAGGATGACAAGAAGGGATGCTATTTACATGTTACCTGCCTTGGACAACACTTTTGACAGCCTAAAACCTCATGCTTTAACCAAATGTTTACATGATGTTTCCCATTCCAGTACACACCTTGTACCATTCTTTTGCAACTGAAGTAGAAATCAGTCGAAATTAAAGTATCCATATCTTGGTTAATTCTTTATTAAATCACTCTCATTGTGAAGAATGAGTTGTCTCCAAATACGTATATCATACACATCTCATCATAAAGCACTTCTTAAATATAACATCTCTTTCCACATGTTCAAAATGTACACCTAAATAGGTATGGTATGTTTTCTAGTCTGCAACCACCGGCAACTCCAGGAAATGTTATTGGCATAAAAAATACACTGGTGTAACACCAAACATTTTGTCTCTAGTCAATACCACTAAAACTTGGATAATATTTAGCTTGAATAGATAACAAACTGTTGGTCATCTGGCGACGGCATCTCCACCTGAACATACTGTTGCGTCGAGTTGTAATCTGTTTCATACTGGGGTGTTGTACTTGGTGCTCCTCGCATATTATTTCTGAAATGATCGAAGATTTTTTTTTTCTTCTTTTTTTTATGATGCAATGCTAATTAACAGTTAAAATTCAAATTACAGAAAACAAACTTTTTCTTCCTCAACTATATATATATATTTTTCTTTCTTTCTTTCTTTTTAATACTCTTTAATCTAATCTACTCTAACTAGTACAAATCTTATTTTCTTCTCTGCTGGCTTTCATCTTGATATTTGTTTATACTGTGTTGTGGAAATATACATGGATATTACATACTCGTATCTGTCATATCTATGAACCATGTTTATGTAATACCATTCTTTCCTCATCTTTCTTGGTACTAGAATCTAATATTCAGTAATGTACCATTTAAAAGACTTCCTATGATGCATTTTTTCTCTATTACTCATTAGCTGCCAGCCAAATTGAGTCTTTGACTAGTTGCCTCTGCCAGACAAAATTCAAGTGCCTATACTGCATCAAAAAATATGACTATTTTATGTGGAAGTGGTGCCTCAAGTGTATGCATATGCCACTGGCCTCTCAGGATTAAAGTGTACGCATATGCCACTGGCCTTCTAGTTCCTTCCTTTCCACAGATTACGTACTTCATACCAAATATTAAATAAAAGAAATTGCAATGCCTTCTAACACACTTACTTTGCTTTGGCATGGGTGAGGATGTGTGACTTGAGATTGGTACTCTGAGCAAACTTCTTATTACAGCCATCAAATGGACAAACGTACGGCCTATCTCCCGTGTGAATCCGCACATGTGTTCGTAGATTGAAATCCAGAGAGAATCTCTTGCCGCATCCCTCAAAAGTACACTGAAAAAGGAAGAATTATGATTTTCTCATCATTCGTAAACAACTAATCATGGTTAAAGAATCAGTAACCCACTGAAAGCAAATCATTAAGATTAACTCTGTTGTTACTTACTCCAATAGATCTTTTCATACTCAGAATCAAGAACAAGTCTTGCATAAAAAGGTATGAATGAGAAGAACTTCAAAACAAAAACAAAAAAATGCATTTTATTCATTTCATTCTAATTCATGTACTTCTCTATATTTGTCAAAATGAACATTCATATCTTACATCTCATGATTACCTGAAACGGTTTTTCTCCTGTGTGCACCAGCTGATGTCTTTTAAGTTTAGAAGATTCCACAAAGGCTTTCCCACACTCTGCACATACATGCACTCTTGGACCATGTGTATGTAGATGTTTACGCATTGCTGAATTATCACGAAACATTTTGTTGCAACCCTGTTGAATAAAA
>NC_051398.1:9584048-9586548 GCF_015228065.2 Penaeus monodon | reverse complement strand
AAAATGATAATAATTATAATTATAATTTTTATAATTATAATTGTAATTATAATTATTATAATAATCATATTCATAACCATAATCATAACAATAACAATAACAATAACAATAACAATATAATAATAATAATAATAATAATAATAATAATAATAATAATAATAATAATAATAATAATAATAATAATAATAATAAGAAGAAGAAGAAGAAGAAGAATAACAACGATGACAATAACGCTGATATTGATAATCATAATAATAATGATGATAATAATAATGGTAAAAATTATAGTAATGATAATGATAACAGTAGTAATAGTAATAGTAATAGTATTAGTAATAATAATAATAATAGTAGTAGTAGTAGTAGTGGTAGCAGTAGTAGTAATAGTAGCAGTAGTAGTAATAGTAGCAGTAGTAGCAGTAGTAGCAGTAGTAGTAGTGGCAGTATATAGTAGTATGGCAGTAGTATAGTATAGTAGTGCAGTATAGTATATAGTAGTAGTAGTATATAGTATAGTAGTGTAGTAGTATATTGCATAGTGCAGTAGTGCAGTAGATAGTATAGTGGCAGTAGTAATTAGTATGGCAGTAGTATAGTAGAAGTAGTAGTATATTTAGTAGTATGTATATAGTGGCAGTATGTGTAGAGTAGGGCAGTATAGTAGTAGTAGTATATATAGTTGGCATAGTATAGTGGCAGTAGTAGTAGTGGCAGTAGTAGTAGTGGCAGTAGTAGTAATATAATAATAATAATAATAATATAATATAAATATATAATAAAATAATATAATATAATAATGATAACATACAATAACAATAATATGATACACAATAACAATAATATAACAATAACAATAACATAACATAATAATAATAACATAATAACATAACATAATACAATAACAATAATAACATAACACAATAATACATAACAATAATGATAGGGATTCCACAACAATGATATAACAGTAAACAAAATATATTCATATCATAATATATAAATTAACGTAACAAGAAATACACAATACATAATATTAGATTAAATATCATGAATATTGAAAACTATAATAATAATTGCCATAAAAAATACAATAATTACAATAATAATAACTACATGATAAGCTATAAAAAACTAACAAAAAATATGATCATATGATACAGAAATTCCAATAACAATAATCAAATCAATAAATCATTTTAAAAATGGCTATCATAAAAATCAAAAATCTTTATTTGAACCAGGCTGCCAACACCAGTCAACACTCCAAACTGTATAACTTGTTTGTCCTCTTCAACTAAAATTTAGATGACGTTATCATTAATTTCGGTAATTATTACGAACTGACCAAACCCCACCAAGATTTTGTTCCTATTATTTGAGCTAACAACTACCGGGTAACTTTTAAGCACCCATAATCATCGCTTTAAGAACCAAAACTTTCTTAACATGGGGATTTCACACCCCAAGCCCCACCGTGATTGCCATATTTCCCTAGTCTGGGGTTCCATCTCCAATTAGTGTAAAAACCTCCACACTTGCTGTTATTCTGGCAGAGGCTAACAATCCTCCACCACCTCTGGGAATTTTACTTCAAATAATCAACACAAGCTCATTCTTGCTAAACTATATGCTTGGAGATTTATTGGCCTTTGCTTGAGTGTGGAATACTGCTGTATGTCAATATTCACAGCAAGATTCAAGTGCCTTTGGACAGAACTTTGCTAATGTAATATCAGCACAAAAAGTCCTCAACTGAAAGTCCCTTTTAACCCTATTATCATCACTAAACTTAAAACATAGTATATGTTTGCATAAAAAAGATACCAGAAAGGCAAATACTGTAAAGTCTTATGTTTGCATGCATTAGCTCTTCATAACAAAAAACATGTCATAAAATTATATTGTCATTAATAAGAAAGTTTTCTATAAACAATCATGATAAAAAAAACACAATGTAATTAATTTCAATGATACAAAGAAAACTCCCATAAATCAAATTAATCTCCCTTTGAACTGGGTTGAACTGCACAGACATTACTTCAGTGTAAATGACAAGCAAAGATGTGGCACACTATATGCCACCTGTATGTAGTTACTGAACAAATTTAAAAAGCATCCATTAATTAACTCATATTCTCGTAAGTATTCTGTGAACAAGCAGTACATCTGAATGCGCTACCCAACAGAATTAATAATCTATTCTGTCATCATCACATCTACTTCTTCCTATTTGATTAATATTCTTTACCATTTGCTCATCCCGATTAACCTCCGAAAAGAAGCCTTATGGCTCGCTTGCGTAAGGCCTGAAGTCCCGTGACACGGAGGGGATCTTTGCCGCGAGCCCATATGCCAAATTTCGATTTTAGTCTCCAAACTCTACATTACAATGAACTTGTCCTTAAGATTTTGATTTGAATAAAGATCTTGCATTTAACATCATGTGAAGTGCCTCGCGACGACGTGCCTTTGGCCAGATTTGGAGTAAAATAAAGAAAAC
>NC_051398.1:9574048-9576548 GCF_015228065.2 Penaeus monodon | reverse complement strand
GAGAGAGAGAAGAAGAGAGAGAGAGAGAAAGAGAAGAGAGAGAAAGAGAGAGAGAGAGAGAGACGATGAGATGTGGGATGAGTGTAGAGAGAGAGAGAGAGAGATGAGAGAGAGAAAGAAGAGAAGAGAGAGGAGAGAGAGAGAGAGAGAGAGAGATGAGAGAGAGAGAGGAAGAGAGAAAGGAGACGAGAGCCGACGGTAAATCCGAACACGAACAATAACAGACCGGGAAAGAGACAGAGACAGACAAATAGAAAAAAAAAAACTCGACCCTTACCCTTGTGCGAAAGCGGTGATCCTTGGCCTGCTCGAACCGGGAAATGTAATGGTGCGGGTTGCCGCGGTTCCATCCGAACTCGTACTCCTTGTGGCCGGGGACGTTGACGTATTGGAAATAGCCCTCGGGTTGCTTGTAGCCTCCGCCGCCACCCTGGGGGAAGGCGCTCACGACCCCCAGTAGGCACGCGGCGAACAGGATCTGGGGGTGATGGTGAGAGGTCAGAGGAATTAATTTGGTGACGGTGGTGGTGGTGGTGATCAGGTAATGATGTTGTGTGTGTGTGTGTGTGTGTGTGTGTGTGTGTGTGTGTGTGTGTGTGTGTGTGTGTGTGTGTGTGTGTGTGTGTGTGAGTAAGTATGCACATATACACAGAATTCACACCTCAGACATATACAAAAGCAAACATAGACAGAAACACACACACACACACTCACACACACACACACACACACACACACACACACACACACACACACACACACACACACACACACACACACTATTTCTTAGGTCCAGTCTGTACTGAACATCAGGTAATCCATTTGAAGCAAACAATTCATATCTATCATGAATGAAGCTTCATCTTAAGTTTCCATTCTCACAAAGGAGTATTCGTGAGAATGTCCTTTATAATAATAAGTTCTCAGTCACCTCGAATAACTTCATCACAGTCGTATTTGCCATATTCTTCAACACAGCACGCTCACCCGAGTATAGAAATTCGTCGCTCACAATAAACTTACCAGTGTGGTTTTCGTCATGTTGTAACTGGAGTTCCTCTCGTCACACTGGAAATAACCACAGGTGTCATACCTTATATACGCGGTCTATTATGACTGCCAGAAACTACCAAACCCATAATTTTTCAGTGTTTAAGCTCGAAGTCTATGTGATTATGTTTTATTATGATTAGCGTAACTTATAAAACAGAACATACGGTACATTTTCCTTAAAATCGTGAAGGAATATGGCCGCATTTGATTAACAAAACGAGACAAACATTGATCATGGAAAGTGTGAAAGTGAAGACTATGAACTGACTTTCTCCTACCAGGCAATATGGCTGTTAACACGTGCTCGCCACTATTAATATTTGACTTTCTTTGTTGTGTCTAAGATTGTTTACTTTTCCAAGAACACCAGTATAATAGCCTGTCTAGATGATGCTTAAAAGACAGGTGATACTTTAGACATTTCTAAACGGTTATGTCTTTTGTTAACAAATGTGTTTTCTTCTTGTTATGAGAGAGCTTCGTCTGTCGTGTAAAAGCGATTATAATATCTTAAACGTGTGTTGTAAAATCTTCTACTCGACAAGCAGATGTTACAAGCAAGCGGTCATGACTGCAAAAAAGAAAACATGAGGGGACCAAAGTCGAGTGAGATAATGTACGTATGAATAAAAAAAAGAATTGCATATTTTCTGATTGAAAATATGATCAATCGATTTTTTTTGTTCATTTATCTGTATCATGGAATATCCATCTACCTACCATAATCCTCAAACTTTTTTTTTTTTTTTAATCTAATTTCCACTCTCCAAATACTAATTTCTGTAAGACATTCGGATATATATTCTAGATAATACAGAATAACGTACAGGTCCATTATTTTCATAATAAGAACATCTGAAATGCTTTTAACATATTTTAATGGCATTTCCTGTAATCATCACTGGTATATTGCCTTTTCTTCACCAATAAACACGTCCTCATAAATTTACACCTGCATAAATAAATAAATTAATAGATAAAATAAAAACTGAGATGTTGATGGGGATCATCTAATTTCAACGGCATATGGGTTTTTCTTTTTCTACCGGCCGGCGCGTTGTTCCCTTGGGCAAGGAGCTTCATCTCGATTGCCTGCCTAGCCGCTGGGTGGCCAAGCCAACCCAAGTCAGTGCTGGTCCTAAGCCCGGATAAAATAGAGAGAATAATTACCTAAAAAGGTAACACCGGCACTCTCCGTGGAAAGGAACTGGTGACCCTACCACGTACTCACTCCAAGAGCATCACAACGTGAACACTGCAATTGAGTATCATGCTGTGACCACGGCGGCTCAGACATGAACCTACCGTTAAAAGAAGAAGAATATGATAAACATTAATGTAATAGGATAATTAACACCATAGGAAATAGAGAAACCGCAGAATGGGGGAAATTATGCTATTTTAAACAATCTTGTTCCTATTCTCTGTATCATTTGCGGGTTTTTGT
>NC_051398.1:9549048-9564048 GCF_015228065.2 Penaeus monodon | reverse complement strand
ATGCATCGACAGCCGCCAATAGGGTCTTGAAAGTCTAGTATTAGTCTGCATTCTCAACTAAAGCCAGTATCCAGTCCATGCATGTGTTGAAACATATTAATGCAAGATGATAACCCTGAGAATCCCCCAGAGTACTTCATGATGCTCGAATTAATTGATTTCTTGAGGTCGATGTAAGCTGCAAGCAGCCCATGGCTAAACTCACAACGGCACTGTACTATGAGTCACTGATTTTGTAAGGTGAGCATCTAGATTGCTCAGGTCTCTGGAGCCTGGATAGGGGGCCTCTGATATGTTTCAGAAGGATGAAGGCAAGCATCTTGCCTGCTATACTGAGCAATGTGATGTCCATGATGATTGCTGCAGTTCCAGTAATCTCCGTTACTTTTCCACAGAGGAATGGCCACACTCCTTATCAGCAGATCTGCGGGGATAACACCAGGCTCCCAGATGTTAGCTAGGACAGCAGGCAATCATCAAACTAAGAGTGTATTTCCTGATCTCAGCAGTTCAGCAGAAATGCCACAAATACCTGCTACTTTATCACCTTTCAGGTTGGAAATAACCTCTCAAACTTCTGTCAGGGCAGAAATTTCACACTGATGAAAGAGGGGAATCAAGGCACTAAGATCACACCACCACTCACATCCATATTAACTGTCTGTGGGCTATCCTGTAAGAGCTGCTAAAAATACTCAGCTCAACACTCACACCCCAATCTGCCGTGACATGAGATGAGTGAACTGCAGTCATTTGTTCGGACCACAAGTTTACCTTTCCCAGGGTTTGATAGGCAAGATAAAGGTCGTTTCTTAATATGGTTTTCAGGCTCCTCAGCCAGTTTCCAGATCAACTGTTCTTTGTCTCTCTTTTGCAGAGCCCTCTAGTAATACTTGCGAGATAATGCTCTGCCTAATTTTCAGGCTGTCACCAACTGACTATTGAGCTGCATCAAGCACAGTGCTACAGATTGTCGAGTGATAATCAAGATAAAAGTCGTTTCTTAATATGGTTTTCAGGCTCCTCAGCCAGTTTCCAGATCAACTGTTCTTTGTCTCTCTTTTGCAGAGCCCTCTAGTAATACTTGCCAGATAATGCTCTGCCTAGTTTTCAGGCTGTCACCAACTGACTATTGAGCTGCATCAAGCACAGTGCTACAGATTGTCGAGTGATAATCATAACAAACCCCATACTACAATCTTCCTTTACTTCAAACTTCCCGTTACTGGTTGGATGGGCTGTTTTAAAATGAACTACAGGCCTCTATACTCCAGGAAGCCTGCATTTCTGGAAGACCTTCCAACAAGTGTTGACAAGGACACGGTTAAACTCCCTGGCTGCATTACCTGCATCCGTGTACTAAGTTTAGCTATGTAGATTATAGCAGTGATGTCAGCGGCATCAATTCTAAAACCATGGGGATTGACAGACTCCTTATAGCTAACTTCGTCACAGCTGGATAGTATACTAAAGTCATCCATTGTAAAGTGTATGCATCGTCGAAGACAGCTATCTGCTACAGAAGCAAGTATGGAGTAGGACATCTCTTTCACTTAAGTTAGGAGAGTCGGTAATGGTTAATGGTTACAAAACTAAATAAATGTGTTAGACATCAAAGGTCATATAGCACTATAGAAAGGTTTAGCAGTGAAAAGGGTAAAGATGGCAGTTAGTTGATTAAATATGCTACGCTTCAAAAGTCGTGTAGCAGTTCAGGATACTGTGGCACGGAAAGGGACGAAGAGGGGTGAGGGTAGAGAAGGTGAGTAAATGGGCCAAGTTAGGGATTAAAAGTGATTCGATCAAAATTGTCAAAGGTAGGGATAAGGAGAAAAGGGGGTTTAAGGATGATGAGATCACAGTTTCAAGAGAAATGTCAGGAGGGAGAGAATCCAGGGAAGGGGGGGAGAAACATTTAGATTGAGTCGAGCGAGGTGGAGGAGGGGTAGGTACTGAGGGAGAAGAGATTATAGTGTCTAGATTTAGAATGGCAAAAAACTAGGAGAGGGAGTGGCTAGAAGTCGGATGTAGAAACATCTAGGAAGGGAGGGGGAAGAGCAGAGCAAAGGACATCAGTGAAATAGGGAGTAAGAGGAAAACCTCGTCTGTGTGCTTCAAGTCTGAATTTGGGAATTGTCATCTCAGACTCAAACTTGTAGGTTAAGCAGTCCCTATAAAATACATTATGGGAGTCATTACAATTGGCACATGTGCATGTTTGTGCAGAGCAGTTTGATTGATCATGGCAAGGTTGGACAAACAGAGGGGTCGGGCTGTGGAGTGGCAGTGTTTGGCAGATGGTCTAGATGCCAACAATCCTGACACTGACAGGAGGCTGGTTGATATGGTCGAACAGGGATTGACTTTCTGACAATATTAACGCCATGGGGGAGGTCACGCCTACGGAAAGTAATCGTGGCAATATTTGGACTTACGGCCTCTAGGGCCAATGGTGTAGCACTGTAATAATACTGCATTACAGTCAGAGGCAGGCAAGTAAGTCTTCTCTACAGTCTGACCAATCCTTGTTGTAGTTTGTTGGGGAAATAAAGACAGTTCCGGCAAAAATATTGAGGGAAGGATAAGGCTGAGCATGAATGGGTTTGCCAGTGAAGTCAATCATAGTAGATAATGCTTTATATTGGGATTCAGATGTAACTTGACAAGGTGGGTACGATCGGGGCAGCTGTGGAAAGGAACTTTGCCTACTTGTTTATAAAGGCATTGCTGGAAGAGGAGTGTTGTCAGAGTAAGGGTCTGTAGAGGGTTGGGTTAAACAGAGTATATTAAAGGTTTGTAGAGGTGGGGATACTGAGGCCGCGATGGCCGAGTGGTTAGAGCGTCGGACTCAAGATTGTCACGACGGCAATCTGAGTTCGAGGGTTCCAGTCACCGGCCGGCGCGTTGTTCTCTTGGGCAAAGAACTTTACCTCGATTGCTTACCTAGCCACTGGGTGGCCAAGCCAGCCCAAGTCAGTGCTGGTCCCAAGCCCGGATAAAATAGAGAGAATGATTACCTAAAAGGTACCACCGGCACTCTCCGTGCAAAGGAACTGGGGACCCTACCACGTACTCTCTCCAACATCATCACATGAAAACTACAATTAATTATCATGCTGTGACCACGGCGGCTCAAACATGAACCTACCGTAAAAAAAAAAAAGAGGTGGGGATAGTATAAGGACTGGGCCTTGTAGAAGAGGGAGTTGGTGTTGATTGAAGTAGTACTGCGAAGAAGTGGATAATAAGGCTGCAAAGTAGTAATAAGGGAAGAGGGGGTAGTAGATGAAGAAAGTTGTGGGGGTGGAGGTGGAGGAGAGGAAGAATGTTTTCTGGAGGTTACATAATGACTGTACTAAGGTGGTAGGAGGGGGGGGGGTAGCAGCATTGTTCGGAATCATGGTCAAAGGAGAGCCTGGGGTCAGGGAACCAGGGCAATTAAAATAATCGGGGCTTAATGAAAGTGCAAACCTCAATGCATCTAACAGGGGTACAAAATCTTCATCACTGGCTATGATATGCCTGGAGTACAGGAAACAGTACACTCTCAGTGTCCCCTTGAGGGGAATGCCCATTATTCCCCCCTAGGCCGTTCATGACTGGCACAGTCAGCCTTTCGTCATTGAAACACGGCTCTCAGTGGATAGTAGAAGAGGTCGGCAAAGAGAAGGAAAAGGAAAGGGGAGGAAGTGAAGACCATGCAAAATTAGTCGAGTCCTGGGCTGAGTCTCAAGGAAGGGGTAATACCTAGCATTCTGTCTTCTAAGCCGCCCCCCCCCATCCCCCGACAACGACGGGCAATGGGATTGGGTGGGGAGAGGAGGGTCAGCAGAAGCATGCGCAACACCAAAGAATGTAACACCAAGGAATTACGCAAGTGTATTTTTTTTTTCAATATCACTAGAAGCACATTGACTTAAACTACATCTACTACTGAAGGCTGAAGTCTATTGGAAATGCTGACCCTCGCTGCAGCCCAACCAGTAACTCGTACACCTAAGGTCTAGAGAAGTTCTTTGGACCTTGGATAACTGTGCTCTGCCAGTTCTTCTCAATTCTGAGACGACAGCCACTTAGTCCTGTTTTTAGCCTTGGAATTAAATATTTGTTGTTGTTTGTGTGTCCATTGGATAATATTTCCCGCCCTGATATCTGCAGAACCAGTCACTTGCAGTTGCACAGTAATTTCACACTGAACGACAAGCCGGCAAAATGGTTCTACCCCAACCTTTTTCATTCAAATACATGACAAAAATATTAGCTCTCCTTTGAACACATTTTACAAGTTTTCCTTCTCTCAACAGGACACTCGTGTTTTACCTTGTTGTCAGTGTCAATATTATGCAAAAGTTTCACTTGGTGTATATTGAAGCACATACAAGAAGCTATTCCATTTTCTGGCAACAAGAGTACAATTATCTGTAACACTCCTATTTGTTATTATTCACTCCCCCAGTTATGACAGCATCTGACATGACCCATTCTTATCACATGAGCTGTGTGCTAAACATCAAAGGTCATATAGCACTATAGTGAAGTATTGTAGTGAAAGGGGTTCTTTATTAGAACAAAATGTAGTAGATTTCAACATCATATGGCATTATAAGAGGGAATAAATGGGGTAGAATAGGGATTGATAGAAAGGGAAAGGGTTAAGGACAAAGGGTGATTAGATTTGTGAGTCTGAGGAAGGAGAGCAAGTTGTCAGTTGAAAAGGTGGGGGATTCAGTGTGGATGTCCGACAGGTTGGGGGGTACAGGCTTCAGTAAAGCGGGGGCAGGATAGTAGGATATGTGGGACTGAAAGGGGAACATTGCATGAGGAGCATAGAGGTGGGTTGGGTGTGACATGAGGTATGAATGCGTGAGGCGGGTGTGACCTATTCGTAAATTCCCATTGTCTGTTCTAGTGGTATGGGGCCGACCAAGGAGAGATGGAAGGTTTTATGGTTTGCAGTTTATTGGTGATCAGTCCTAACCAGAAAGAGTCCCAGCGGTTATAGAGGAAAGTTTTGAAGTGGGGTTGGTGGGCTGTGGACAAGGCAGCAGAACATGCCAAGGCATAAGCATGTTCATTGCCGGGGATCCTGACATGGCTGGGTATCCAGCAAAACTTGACTGGTTTCTGTTGTGTAGACAGATAAAACAACTCGTCTTGTATCTTACGGACTATATGGTTGATGGGGTATGTGTATAAGTGATATTGAGTTGCGTGAATCGGTAAAGATGGTGAAGGAGGACAATGAGATGGAAAACATGCATTGTAAAGCGAAGAGGATAGCATATGGTTCTGTTGTAAGGACACTTGGTTCAGGAGGAAGGTGTAAGTTGTATGTGTGAGAAGGAATGACTATTGCGAAACCAGTACCTGAGATGGATTTGGAACCATCTGTATAGATATGGGTACTTGAGGAGTGATTAGCGATAGGTGCAAGAAAATATGTGAGGAGGACTGAAGGTGGGATATTTCATTTGGGTGAATCAGAAAAATCAGAAGAGCAATTACAGGAGGAGGATATTAACCATGGACGGAAAGATCAGGCAGAAAGAGGAAGGGATCGGAGATGAGGAAGGGGTGAATGGGAAAACAGAACATTCAAATGAACAGGGAAGGGGGTAGGTAAATGTGGAAGGGGGAAGGTATTATGGGACAGTTTGTTTGGAGAGAGAAAACTGGTGAAATCGGGTATAGATTCTTAAGAGACTAAAGGGCACAACGGGGATAAAAGAATGGTTGCGCTGATTCGGCATAAACTGTAGGCTCTCAAATGAAGTGGGTCGGAAGGGCTAAACGGATACCGCAATGGTGGAGTTTGTCAGGGTGAGTGAGAAGTGAGACAGAGGAAGAAGAATATATATGACAACCATAATTAAGGGTTGAAAGGATTAAGTTAATATAGAGATGGAAGAGTATTTTGCGGTCTGAGCCCCAGAATATATGTGAGAAAGTTTGCGTGAGGCGGATCTCACCAAGACAGTTTGGAGTCAAAAATGACACCTAGGAACTTGCCTGAAGGATTAAATGAAAGCATAATAAAAAAAGAGTGGAAGTTGAGAGCCAATAAGTAAACTAGAAAAAAAGATGGAAAAGGTTTTAGGGGTAGAAAATTGAGAGCCGTGGTTGGTGGTCCAAGAAGAGGTTGGTTTATAGCAGACTGGAGAAGTTGACGAAGAGCAGGTATGGAAGGGCCAGATGTATAGATGTTTAAATCACCTACGTACATTGATGACCGGTTACTTGATGGCAAAGCTGTAACTAATCCATTTACAGCAATGATGTGGAGCTGAGTACACTGTCTTGTGAGACACCTTCGAATTGAGGGAAAGAAGAGGAAGTAGAAGAGGCAAATCTGACACAGGTGCGGCCAGAAAGAAAGGACTTCACGAAAACACTCATGTTTCCGTGTAAGCCTTGGGAATATATTTGTTGAAGGATATGGTGCCATATGCCTTTTCTAGATTGAAGACAGAATATTTTGCTAGATTGAAGACAGAATATATACTGAATCGCGGCGAGCAAATGCAAATGTTAACATCTTCTCCAGTAGCTTGCATAGGCAGATTGTAAGTGATATGGGACAGTAGACTTGAGGAGGGGTACCGGGTGTGTTTGGTTTTAGGACTTAACGCCAGTTGAAAGGAAAGCTTCTGGTCGTCTATACGTT
Source organism: Penaeus monodon (assembly GCF_015228065.2). Lineage (NCBI taxonomy): Eukaryota > Metazoa > Arthropoda > Malacostraca > Decapoda > Penaeidae > Penaeus > Penaeus monodon. Next base: position 9,557,384 of record NC_051398.1, on the reverse strand, counting down.
ATTGAAAATTGATAAGAGGAATGACAAGGAAATAGGCAGAAGGTATCATAACATACGGTAATGTATACCGTCTGGACCTTCGTGAGTGTTGTGGCATGGCTGTAATGCATAACAGATTTCCATTTTAAGATTCTGTGGAGGACAGTGAGTAGGAGATAGCAGTGCGCTCTGTCTGATTTTATGGAAGAGAAGTGAGGAGATGGATGAGAGCCGCTACCGACTTCAAGTTCAGTAACTAACTGAAGAGGGTCACAGATGAGGGTATTTCAGATATGGAGGATGGGGGCAGGATGAGGTTATTTAAGGATCCGAGGCTGGAAGGCTGTTTATGGATCTGCCTCCAGACTGCAGAAACAGGTGCAGATGATTTTATGGAGGAAACAATTTCGCAAAGTTTCGTATTGTACAGCGAAGATGAGTTGATGTCTTTTTAAATGATACTAAGGGGTTAAATGACTGGGGGTGCCTCTGCGACAGCTGTTCCAAGCTGCACACTTCAACCGAATCGCCATGGACTGTATTTTGAAGTGTAAGGTTAGGAAGTTTAGGGAATGGCAGGTATAGGTCATGGAAGAGAAAAATGATGGAGGAAGATCAAGGGTAGAGAGGTAGAGGTTTGCCCGTCAGCTCTGTCAAAGCCCTAGCAAGGATTGTTGGGAAGTGGGATATAGGAAGTAGGAGGAAGGAGAATAGGGAAGTAACTACTATAATGAAGGTGGTCTAGAACTTAACAATGGATGTCAATACAAAGGGAAGAAGAGCAAAGAGAAAGATCAAGGCATGAAAAGGTTTGGATACACATGTCAAAGTAAGTGGGGCGGTTTGAATTTAGGAGGATAAGATGTTTTGGGGAAAAAGTGTACTATGGAGTAATAGTGGAGTCACCTCAAAGAGTGTGGCAACAGTTTAAATCTCCAACTATCAGGAAAGGTGCTTGGAAATAAGAAAGTAAGGTTTCAAAGGATATAAAGTCAATGGGGAAGGAAGGGGAGAAGTAAATTGAAACAACTGTAATCCAGCAGCAGAAAAAATGTGAATAACTGTGCAAGGTATAATCGTTTGTAAGGGAGGTATAACATACAGTGTTATAAGATGGGCAAGTATGGAGGAAGCAGGTAGAGAGTGAGGGGATGATACAAAATATGAGGATGAAGATGGATGACGGCAGTCACTTTGCCTGTAGACAGAATAGGGGAGAGAATAGGAGGATGGTTGAGAGAGAGGAGCATTTTCTTGGGTCATGCTTAGGAAGTTTTGGATGCCCTCAAGGGTTTCTGGAGGAGAGTTGAGTGGAGAGGTTTGGGAAACAAAGGATTTTTTATGGGGAGGTGAAGAGGAGATACTTATATGAAAAGTAGATGTATGTGTAGGAGTGGATGTGGTAGGTGAAAATGGGTGGAACGTTGAGCTTGTCTGGTGCGATATGTAAGTCAAGGAACAGCAGACACAGGAGGAGTTTTGGATATTGGAGTATCTGGATTTAGAATGGAAAAAGGATTTGAATGAGACATAAGAGGAATAGAGGTGGGAAAGTGAAGAGTAGGGGGAAGAGGTACTGTGAAAGATGTAGAGACAGTTTTGGTAGAAGGGAGATGAGTAAAATGATAGCTAGTACTGGAGTATGGAGTGAAAGAAAAACCTTGTTGGCATGCTACCTGTCTGGCCTCTCTTAAGAGTAAGGCCAGCTATCTATCTAACTTGTAGGCAGGACAGTTCCTATAAAGTACGTTATGGGGGCCACCGTAATTGACACTTCTATGGAATTGTGCAGCGCAACTTGAACAGTCATGGCCTGGCTGGGCAGATAAAGTGTAGCAAGCTGTGGAGTGACAGTGCTTTGCAGGGTGGCCAAAAAACAAGATTTCTGGCATTGATGAGGGGGGGGGGGTGATATGATTTAACAAGGAAAGATTCTCTGCCGATATAGACCTTATGGGGAAGGTCATGTCTAAGGAAGGTAATCTTGGCAATATTGATGTGAGACTTATGGCAGCCTCTAGTGGGTATAGTGTAGCACTGTACTGATACTGCATCATAGTCAGTGGGGATAGCAAGTAAGTCATCTTCACAGTCTGACCAATCCTTGTCATGGACAGGGCACTCAGCTGGGGAGATATAAACAGTTTTGGAAAAAGTATTAAGGGAGGAGTGGGGTTTGGCAGGAATAAGTTTATCATTCAGGTCAACCAGGTTAGACAGTGCATGGGCTCGGGACAAACAAACATAAATATAACTGTGACAAGGTGTGAACGATATGGATGGCTGTAGGAGGAAACTTTGTCTACTTGTTTCTGGAGGCATTGTTGGAAGAGTAGAGTACTGTCAGAATAAGTGGTTGTAGAGGAATCACAAAAAATTGATTCCATTTGGCTGGGCTATACAGAGTACTCAGAATGTTTGTCGAAGTAGGAATTGCAGAGGGACGAGGATGGAAAGAAGAGGGAGTGGTGTGGAGTGAGGTAGTGCTGTGAGAGGCAATAAGGTTGAAGAGTTGTAATTAGGGAGGAGGATGTGGGACATGGAGACAATTGTGTAAGAAATGGGGTTAAGGATATTGGAGCTGTGGCTGATGATGATGATGATGATGAGGTTGACAGTAAGTGTCGACAAGAGAGGATGTAGTATCAGTAGTTATAGCAGTGATCAAAGGAGAGTCAGGAGTCAGTAAACCAGAGGAGTTAGATTCAAGGAGGCTAGCTGATAAAAGGGCAAGCCCCAGAGTCCCTTATGAGGGTAAATAATCTTCATTACTGGCTATGGAAAACCAGAAATATGTGGGCAAGATAAAAGGTCCACCCTTTAGGGTCCCCACAAGGGGTAAGGGCTAGACAATTAACCAAGGGAATACTGTGCCCATGGCTCCCTGAGGCCATTCATGATTGGTACAAATTCATCCTTTCATCCTTTCAACACCTTAGGAATTGGACAAGGGAAGGGGTTGGGGAAGTAAATAAGGAATGTGGTTCATCTGAAGAATCAAGATTTTTGTTTTATGAGACATTAACTGCAGTATATATTGATATTGCTTCTTGTTTCACTAAAAGAATTATTTTCTGACTATTTTCTTGTTACAAAAATATTACCACGCTGAAGATTTTCTACTAAATATATTGAACAAAAAGATGCCTCTTAATTTACGAGACCTATAACAGAATAATGTTTTATCTGATCTGAAGGCCAAAGATACACAGATATATAGTAGTAATGTATTTCAATGATAAAAAGTATATACAAAGTGGAAATTATTATATGAGCAATGATACTGTGATGAATAAAAAAAAAAAAACATTGTCAGTAGTCATGAAACAAAACTATTAAATTAAAGGTAAAATAAATATTGAAAACATTCACAACAAACTTAATAAATACTGTAAGAACAAAAAAGTATGAAACATGAGCCACCTTAAAACATAAATAAAAAAACAACTATCCTATCATCCATCACAATGATACACGTTTCTATGTTATATCCACATAGGAAAATAGAGACCAAGTTATGAGTCATATGTTAACACATAAAGAACAGAATTTGAAATACAGAATGTTCTTTTTCATTAATTCCAGTAATGTTATAGATTATATCAAATAATCTGGAGCAATGTGCATACAAGCATGTAAACCAAAGAAAAGGAAACACAAACACAAACAAAAATATAGGCAAAGAGATACACACAGACACACAGACACAGACACAGACACAGACACAGACACAGACACAGACAGACAGACAGACAGACAGACAGACAGACAGACAGACAGACAGACAGACAGACAGACAGACAGACAGACAGACAGACACACACACACACACACACACACACACACACACACACACACACACACACACACACACACACACACACACACACACTCACACACTCACACACTCACTCACTCACTCACTCACTCACTCACTCACTCTCTCTTGCTTGTGCATGTAGATATATGCACATATACACACATAAACACACACTCACACTTAAAAAAGAAAAAAAGGAAAACAAAATTACTTATGAGTATCATAACAGATTATAACACAAGGGAGATTTTTTCCACAAAGAATGACTGTTAAATATAAAGTTATTGGAAAAATATAAAAGATAATCAATATATATAACTACAAGAGCAGGAAAGTCAGAATACAGAATATAAACTGCTTTGGCAACAAGGAAATGACATTAAACCTATAATACAAGACACCTCTCCAGTTATGTGAGAATACTCATTTTTGGACATTGTGTAAAATTAAAGCAATATCATTTTTAAAACTCGTGACATAATAATGAAGAATAAAAATGTGGACCCTGATATAGTATTACCTCAATAAAATAAAACCCCTCTTTTAACGTAAATAGTCTGACAGCGCTGTCAAAATTTCAAAGAAAAGGAATGAGAAGAAGAAAAAATTAAAAGGAAAAGAATTTTCAAAAAGGGGGAAAAAAGAAGAGAGAGAGAAAAAAAGGAAAACATACATAATGGCTTCTAAAAACCTTTGTAATAAATCAAGTGTCTGTGTGAATAACTACTCTAGAATCCACATAAGATGAAGTCCCCACTTTCTTTTCCTATTCCCGCCTGTCACTAAAATGATGGTCTTGAAATCTAAGACATTCCATCAACATTGGAGTAGCCCCTATGTCCTATTCCTCCTCTCAGCCTCATTTGATCATTCTGCTGAATTCTAAGCTTCCAATCTACATAAAAAATTCTGGCCAACTAAAGCCTCAAATGGTATCATATTACACTATAGCATTAATCCAGTCCCCTTACCTCCCCTTTAGGTCTTTAGCTGTTATGCACTCTAATAAAAGCTTATTTCTGATCCCAAGTAAACAAAATTGACAGAGGCAGGCTTCTGTAATAGATTTTTTTCTAGAAAAAAGAAACTGAGGTATGTAAGTGAAGAACTTCCCTCTTTCTCTCAGATCTTTAAAAGTATTCATTATGCAATATTATATGAATAACCTAAATGTTTTTTTCTTGCTGATACTAATGTAACTCTCCTCCTGTCAAATGTATTCTGCCTTATAACATATTTTATTTCCAGATACTAGTTGTAATAACATTTTCTATGTATCTTATCAGTGGGATGTCGTAAAAAAAAAAAGTGAGTGAAAGAGGGTCATAATGCCACAATATCTGGCACTCAAATACAAGCCTTTCAGCGCCATCCCAGGCACCTATTTCTTGCTCAATTGAAATTACCAAGTTAAAATCACGGAAAATGATATCCATCTTAACCCCAAGTTCGGCCATCTCAAATAAACCAAGGACTAATAACACTGGAATATAAAATACCTTGGATGATGTAGCTTGTGGTAAAGTAAAAATGAACACTAATTCATACACAAAAAAAAAGACAAGAACTGTACACGTATAGCAAAGAATGTACTCTCTAACAGTCTTCAGTATGACTCTAAATTTACTGAAGAAATTTTGCGTGTGGTAACAACACTCGTCTCAGTTTTCAGCATCTTGGTTAAATCTCTACATTATGCATCAGTACAGTTCCATATCAGGTGATCCATTGAATTTGTAAATCTTTAAAACTGAAAAATAAAGAAAAAATTCTGGTTTACTAAATAGCAGTATTTACAATTGCAGCACTTTTATCATGAAATACACAAAAATATATGTTTGGAATCTTAATCATAAGAATGCAGAAAAAACATATTACCTGCTCTGTTTCTACATAACATACATATATAAATACACTCCACTTATGGCAGGCCTTCTAATTCTGGCTTATTTAACAATAACTGCCACATGAAAAACACTCAAATTAAAACACAATCAACAATGCCTCCAATAGCATCTAAAATGAAGAATACCACTGAAATCTACATATTACAAGTCAACTGATAATATCATTGGTATTTAGGGCACTTTGAAAATGCTCAAGACAAAAATCACATTACACAAACATTTTAAAGAAAATATATGCAATATCTTGTTGATATAAGCAAAACAAAATATGGCAACAAAAATTTGTTTTCAAACATGAATTCTTACAGTCTTTGCTGCTGCTCCTCTTGAAAACCATTTCATGGATATTTATAGTGACAAAGATATCTTGTTATAACTCTTAAAACAGCATAAATTACTATTTGTCATGGTTCCTTCAAGGCATAAGTGGACAGTTTATAGTGCACATAATTTCACCTAACACTTAGCTAGCTAGTTCTCTCTCCCATTTGGAATCTCTCCAATTGATCTGGGAGATGTGACTTTCACATTAAGGGCCAAGCTGTTTGGAATGACATGTCATGAGTTATTGTTATCAAGTGGCTGGTGACGGGAACATCTTGCTACGAGTGCACAAAGCTCTTGGAGGATGCTTAGAGTCAGGAGGAATTTAATAATACAAAAAATTTTAAAAATGACATGAAAAAGTCTATTGTTATCTTGACACAACTTAACAAATAATAAATATAAACCTTGGAAAATGATAAAGAAGCAAAATACTATTATGTATAATAGCATTGCAGAGGAGGCAAGGAGTCTTGATACCTGGGGTTTGTTTCACGTGTGAGCTGCGAGGCACCTGGATCCAGTGGGTGAAGGACATAATAGACAAAGGTTTATTAGACAGCTCCCAACCAAGACTCACAGAGATAAGTTCAAAGTTTCAAGAGACTCCAATGTAAAATATATAAATACTCATTATAAGGCAGCTCAGAAAAAAAATTCAAAATATTTTGTTTATATCCTATCTATTTAATTAAACACACACAGTGCCTTTGGTCCCTCAGCTGAAACATGGAACTGGGAAAGTTAGTTTGTTGTCAATATGGCTTGTAGAGCAGTCAGTCCTTTCAAAATAATGGGGACCATGGGATAATTAATGGCAAAATGATTAGAAACCATTGCTACTGTCACAGAGGTCCTTACAATTTTTATCTTTTGAATATTAGATATACCGTGGAGCAATTACAATACAATGCATATATCTTTAAAACAAAAACACTATTAGTAAAAAAATAGAATCACTTCAGTAATGCTCCTTTAACATTTTTTTTTTATATAAACCTAGAGAAATGGAATAAAAATTACCCACTTTTATACACCCAGAGTAATGTAAAAAAAAAAAAAAAAAAAAGTATAAACCTAGAGCAATGCTCTGCTTTATGACAGTAATTTCTGTCTGATAAAGCTTTGTCTAATACATGTAAATTAAGTTGATCAATTATGTTTATAAAATTCTTATTAAAAAAAATGACATTTCACATTGCTTGATTTATTAATAATTCTCGATAGAATATATTCCCAATACTATTACCCACTATTACTGTCAATTCTGTGTCACAGCTTTTTTACTATTATAGAGTAATAAATATTTTTAAAAAAGTATAAAGTTTGAGAACACTTGCTAACATTTTATTGCTTATATAATTCAACCCATTGGATCCAGTGACTTGACTGTTATGTCATGAAAAAATTTGGCAGAGGGCCTGGGTACAGGAACATGGGGCTGGGTGATGGGAATGTATACTCGTCATGAATGCACAATGGTCTTGGAGGATGATTTGACTCAATGGGCATTTAGGAAGGGGCACTTGCATCATACCAGTAAACAAAGTAGGAATGCTTACATCAATGAGCCATTCCCAGGATGAGTGCCGGCTCCAGGGAGGACACTGTTTCCATGCTCAAGATCCTATTCATACCCACCATGACAGCACAGGGTATGTTACAGAAAACTGAATAATACAAAAATATAGAAAGATAATACCAATAACATTGTGTTAATCACTGCTATTGTTACTGCACAATCAAACTACAAATCGATATAATATGGAGTCTGCTCAAGGAAAAGTTTATTACCATCTTGATACAGCAAAACAAATGACAAATATAGACTTTGGAAAATGGCAAAACAGCAAAAAATGCTTACACAGACAAAAACAGTACAACTGCAAAAAGGAGGCAAAGAATCTTGATACTGCACAGTGTTCATATGGACCAGGCCTCCAAGCTACACTCCCAAGAAAGCCTATTGCCCAGATCTTCGTCAATGCACAGGCCACCACGCACCCAGATCAAATGGATTAAGGGTTGACAAATACTATTCATAGCACATGAAGAGATAAAACAACTATTGTTAAAATGTAGTGGCGACCTTAGTGCAATCATAGGAAAACATGAATGGTGGACTCCAGAGATTATATGTCAACCTAGCATGAATGTAACAAAAATCCTTTGGGAGATAAAATATATCTGCCCTTATTTTCTACAGCTTAATGCCATAATGATTAATGCCTAAAGTTACTGATGCTAACTTTCTGGAAGACAGGCATGTCAGGAAAGTTTGCTTGTCTTTCTTGATTAAGACATCA
>NC_051398.1:9539048-9541548 GCF_015228065.2 Penaeus monodon | reverse complement strand
TAATATGGTCAAATTAATGGGAAACTTCACTGTTTGGTTTCTTTAGATTAATTTTCCACATTTTCATTATGTTTTATACTAAAAAGGCAATAACATCAAAGGCAAGAAATGCACATCTGCAAAATATTTTCCAACACACTTTTGTCACAGGTTCAGAACCACTGATCTATATACTTATTACAATCATGAACTTAATCATACACATATATAATGCAAACACTCACACACACTCAATATTTAATTGAAAAACTATATTAAGGCAATTACCATTAGATATCCTTAAAAACCCTAAAGAATCATTTGGACTTTTAAAAGCTCAAATGTAGGTTACAGTTCCATGCTTAACAAACATACTGTTGTTTATCCCTTGCTCTGTATGCTCAAAATACATAGTATGATCCACTAACATCAAATATTCCATGAATAACACTGTATTATCACAGTCTGGAGGGATAAGATATGCCATGTATAGTCTTCTCTCTACTTCTATTCCAACCAGCCAGTTTCAGCTTTTGTGTGTATATATATATGAAAAAAAAGGCAAGTGGTGTGAATCTGGAAGTGGAAAGGACTGTACATGGTCAATGTGAAATAAACACTCGTATTACAATCCATTCAACTTTTATTTTCCAACACTCTCTCCATGACATACTCAAAATCATACTTCACATACCAGTGGTGTTAGAGCCTTCAATAAATTTTAATAAAAAAAAAACAGACATGAAACAAAGTTAAACTGCCATAAGTGGGATGCCAGAAGGAAAACAAATCTACAAAACATACAGTTATTTGTACAATATTAGTGATGTTAATATGTACATATATATACAGAAAAAAAATCTAACGAACCTATAAACAATGGGGTATGAAGTAAACCTACAAACCTTAAAGAAAGGATGAATATCTGGAGTAGCTGACCCGCTCTGTATTGAGGAATCTGACGCTCTGTTTGGTGGTCCCCCAATCAGCTTTCCGCCATAACTCTCGTTATCTGAACCAACTAGTCCTGGATTATCTGTTGAAGAGGGTATTTCATTTCATAACTTTCAATAGCTTTTTGTGATACCTTTTATCAATATGATCCAGTTATTTATTTTTTCGGAAGGTGAAATACATTCTTTAACATGATAAATAAAAAAAAAAAAAAATGCTAACAGACTTTGCGATAACACAACTTACCTGTTCCCCCTGAGTTTATGGTACCTATAGTTGTATTATGGTCTGTATCTACCCCTCCCCCGCCACCTTCTATAGAACTGTGGTCACGTGGCATTTTTTTCTGTTAAGGATAATTTCAGTATAGATTAGGCTTCATCTAATAATTGTTATCAATTTAATGAACATACTGAAAATAAGAGGTAGGAAAAACAACAGACACATATTTAAATCATTTTTCATAATCAAGGTATATAAATATGCAAGAAGATGAAGATAAATAAGCATACATATTGAAACTGGTACCTCACTTTTCAATAAAATTAGTTTGTGCATTGTGGGTTTTTCTGTTATGTGTGTGTGTGTGTGTGTGTGTGTGTGTGTGTGTGTGTGTGTGTGTGTGTGTGTGTGTGTGTGTGTGTGTGTGTGTGTGTGTGTGTGTGTGTGTGTGTATTAGACATATACATTATATATATAATATATATATATACATATGTATACACATACAAGCATATTTATACCTATACATACACACATATGTACATGTATGTGTGTATGTATGTATGTATGTATATATGTATATGTACATATACATATATATGTATATATACATGCATATATATACAGGTATACATATACAGACACATACATGCATAGGTATTTATACATACATACATATAAACATACTTATACATGCATATATATATACGTATACATATACACATATATACATATTTATATATACATCCATACATACTTCTGCCATAACTCTTTTTTTTTGCCAAACATCCTGTTAAGGACTAAAAGAGGAAAGTCAGAGCCACACTGATGCCAACAATTATGGAAGCATCCTGGGTCTGTCCCTGGCAGCTGCTTTTCTAGAAGCACCATATAAAAGTGAATCACTTTAGATAATAAGTAATCGGCTCACCTTATGATTCATGGTCAGCTCCCCAAGTTGGGAGCCATACGGCGCACAATATGAATGAGGTATAAAGCCTTCTTGCTGCCCATGCTCTGCTATAACATATACCCAATCATTCTCTTGATAAAGGACATTCACTACCTGAAAATGGTATTAAAGAAAATAAATAGCTATTAATGGCAAAGAACAGAGATATATTTCAAAGCATCAAAGAGAAATGACCAGAACAGGACAACAACAAATCTGGCAGAAACCATCAAAACTACACCATATATATTTTGTCAAGGTAAAACTTGAATTATATCCATGTGTGACATAAATTGCCTTGAAGGTGTACAAACTCTATCCTATTAACATATATTTGGTGGAGGTTTGTTGTTTCAGTCACTCTGGGAAGTCTTTTCATTATCTAACATTACT
>NC_051398.1:9524048-9534048 GCF_015228065.2 Penaeus monodon | reverse complement strand
TATGATTGTTATTATTATCGTTATTATTACTCTCATTATTATTGTTATGATTATCTTTATCGTTATTATTGTTATGATTATCTTTATCATTATTATTATTATTACTATCGTTATTACTATCGTTATTATTATTATTATCGTTATTATTATTATTATCATCATCATCATTATTATCATCATTACCATTATTATCGTAATTAGTAGCAGTAGCAGTAGTAGTAATAGTAGTAGTAGCGTGAATAGTATTATAATTATAATCATCAGTATCATCATTACGACTATCATTATTAGTGCCACCATTATTATTATTGTTATCATTGTCATCGCAATCGTTGTTACTACTATTTCTTATCATTATCAGTATTGTTATCATCAGTATCATTATCATCACCATCGCCATCATCATCATTATCATCACCATCACCATCATCTTTACCATTATTACCGTTGTCATCACCACCGATATCATTACTAGTATTTCCATTATCACTGACATAATTTTTATTATTTCACATCATTATTACTATTATTATGATTATAAAAATTATCACATAAAACTGGATTGAGATGTTTTAAATCCTTGGGCAGACTTCGTACAGAGCTGATAATAACATTAATAATAATAATGATGATAATAATAATAATTATTACCATTATTGTTATTATCATTATAATGATAATAATAATAGCGATAATGGTACAAATACAAACAGACTCACTGAGATGCGTTTCACACACACACGCACATACACACACACGCACACACACACACACACACACACACACACACACACACACACACACACACACACACACACACTCACACACAGATTGTTAGAACCATCACACGACTTAGAACTTCCGGATTTCAACGAAATAAGACACATAAAGTTTTTTCTCATTTATAATATGATGACAAAGATCAAAAGCGTGATGATAAAAAGTAAGGGGAGATATTATTGAATACAAAAGATGGTGATTTTATGATGATAATGATAACGATGATGATGGATGGAGATGGTAATGATAATGATTATGATTGTGGCAGTAATAGTATTTTGACAATTAATATACATACAACGTTGCTGATGCTGTTATTACCATTGCCTTTATGATATATAGCATCAGTATTATTATCATAAGATAATTATTACCATCATTCTAACCTTGTATTCCGATTTTCATGTCATTATCTTTTTTTTACGGTAATACCAAAATTGAGTAGGTTTGAGGCAGTTGAAGGGGATAAAAAAGGTAGAGTGGGGAAACGGGCGGCGTTTAGGGGAAAAGATGCGAAATTTAGGGGGAAAGGGGCGGGGTAGAGGGTGAAAGATGCGGAATTTAGGGGGTAAGGGCCGGGGTTTACGGGGAAAGAAGCAGGATTTAGGGGGAAAGGGACGGATTTATGGTGAAAGATGCTGAATTTAGGGTGAAAAGGGCGGGGTTAAGGGGGAATGAAGCAAGGTTGGAGGTGAAAAGGGGGAGAAAAAGGGGTGGTGGGGTATGGTTGACCAGAAATAGGGAATAGAAGGGGAAGAAATGTATCTGAGGGTTGTGAGAGAAAGGAGGTAGAGTTGAAGGAGAAAGAGTTAGTGTGGGTAAGAGAGTGATAAGGGGGTGGAGTTGGAGGTGGAGAAAGAGGGTGCTGAGAATGTGGCGGAGTAAAGTAGGTAGAGGGTAGTTGAAGAAAGAAAAAGGGGGAGAAAGCACTCGGTGATGATTTGCAGACTCGATACCTTAAAAGCGCACATAACAGAGCAGTAGACGAACACAAATAGATAGACGGAGAGTTGAAGTATATGTATAAGGAAACACCGATACAGAAATCGCTATATTATCATCAAAAAATATTTCATCATTTCAAATGGTTAACAGTATCAAACTCATAGAAAATGGTCCGTTTGTTAGGGGGTTATCATAGAAAATATATCCTTCCCAAGATGGATAAGTATTACACTAGTACTTGTAGGTCTGGATTAAGATTTCCTGTGAATATACATAAGTAGCCGTAGCCTGTTTGTCTATGAAGTTACTAGACTCAAAATCTGTGGGTAAAGAAGAAACCAAAAGAACAAAATAAAAATGGTATTAAACGCGAATGACTGATTCAAACCAGGATCTTGATAGGATTTTTTTTTCAAATGCCTTGTCCTAAGTGGAAATGGGGATAATGATGGTCTTTAAATAATAATGATAATAATACTCTAGTGTATATCTTACTTTTTTATCAGCATTATGGAGTGAAATCACATAAACACAATGTTGCTTTTGTATACAGAGTATTTAGATTGCCATAGTATTTTCTAAAAGATATAGATAAAAATATTTTCTTTTCCATATTTTTTGTATATTTATTATTCAAGAATTGTCACATTTATTGAGAAAGTACAATTTATTACTGTACACTTATGCTGCAAGTTAAGTTCTCCTAGGCCGTAACTATACTTATTAACTGTGACACTGATTTTATATGCTGGTTTTCATCATTCTCATTTTTAAATTATAGTCAGTAGCATCATTTGATGATTATTTGAAAGCCACATAGCATTTGATAACTATTTGAAAGCCACATATTACCTGAGTATGGATTGAATCACAAACCAATTTAGTCATTTGGTTTAGTGCAAGAGGGCAGCATCATCCAGCCAAGAAACTCTACCTCCGCCACAGAAGTAATCTTTGAAGGTATTTCTTATTGCCAAGACATCACTGGCAGGTCCTCTTCTAACATTAGCCTTTGAATTCTTGGGGCCTGTAAACCATGACTGCTCTTTCCTATCTCCTATTGCATTGGCTACTTCTCAAAAAATGTGGAGAACTGTTGCTGCATAAATGATTTCCTAAGTGTTTGTTGGGCTTGAGTGAATTGGCTGTTGAAATACCCGGAATTTGGCATCAAGAACATCAAAGGCATTTTCTGATACACGGCAAGCAAGTGGTACTCTGTAGTTGTGTATTCTTTGTTTAGTATTCGAGTTCTGGCCGGGATAGGGTTCATCAGATACCTGTAAATGATAATGTACCAGGACTTGTAGCTTTTCCTTTCTCCTTTTCTCCCATAGCTAGGTATTCTCCTTTTGAACGATGGGAGATACCAAGTTCGTCTGGAATCTCTGACTCAACCTTTCCAGCATCGTTAGACGTGGCTGGCATGGCTCGAGTCATTTTCAATCCTCGCAAACCCCGTCGCCATCGGCAAGGTGCCACATCCCCGGCGGGGAAGGTAGAATATACGAGCTTATTAAAAAAATCGCGATGAATTCTAAGAACAGGACAACACAAAATATGTTTCACTTATTTTCCTAGCATATACCATACAACGATCGCGCAGGATATAGATTTCGTTTCTTATTTCCAAACTTCATTAGCCCGAATCTAAAGAAAAGAACATTTAATATCCAAATTACATGAGTAATAACATTAACTAAACTATAAAATATACATCTGAAGGTGACTTTTATATAATGCATGCGAAAATGTTTTAAATTCCTGCATAAGAATCAAAATAATGTATATGGTCACAATTATTAGTGATTTCAATCCATAATGTTGATAAAAGGTAAACTTAAGACAAGATTTTTCTATTCTTTATTAAAAACATACCCCCATGGGTTTATATTTCTTATTAGATCCCAAGATATTCATAAGAGACGTCGATTTCTAATAGCTTTTTGTTTTCTTATGGGTATGCAAGATGAGGAAGTGGATCTCGGAAATACACTTGGCGCAACGTGGGTATGGACAGACGAACAGGTTTCTCGGCAAGACGAAATCGTGGTCCAAATTAAACCCTGTATTACCTTTAGGAAACATATGTCATCAAGTAATTAAGACAGTGGTTACACCAAATACATATATAGATTATGCATTTGAAAGTGATTTCTCCTGTATAATGAATGCATTTTACTTAAGATAGTTATATTATCGATGTATTTGAAAATGTGTTGGAAATGATTCCTCTGAACCGACTTCATTTGATCGGCAGTGTTATTCCGCTGTTGAATCACTGCATATTCCCTTCCTTGACTAATTAAAGATTGCATCGAGTCAGTTTTGGTAGAGGTGGAAACACCATATTTCTTCCGGTTTCATAATTATGGAGCTAAAATATTTCTTTCTGGTTTCATAATCATCGATCTCAAATGTTTCCTTCTAATGCCATACCACCTAGCTCAAATGCGTGGCAGCGTCCAAAATTGTTGCTAGACTCGTAATTTGTGAGCAGCGAAGGAATATATTGAAGAAATGGAAGACACGAAATCAATATCCCTTCTGCGATGGACAAGGAAATTTGAAAACGCGAATGTCATCACTCTAGAACGGGACTCGTCTTGCCGGTAATCTATGTAATGCATGTGCCACCGATTTCTTCTCTTGAAGGCGCAATGTAATCTCGCTGGCATATCGGAAATTGTGGTAAGAACGACGGAACCAATCCAACAAAAGTCTGTAAGCACGAGATGGTCCCTACTCCCACACAAGTTAATGGCGATGATCGCCCTTGTTAAGGCAATAAGGAAGCTATATAAAGAGAAACGTACCAGGGTACGCTCCTTGAGTGATGGGAGATACCAAAAGACGAGAACAATAATATATGTGTGCGTGTGCGCGCGTGTGTAGCTGTATATATATATATATATATATATATATATATATATATATATATATATATATATATATATATATATATATATATATATATTATATATATATATATGTATATATATGTATATATATATATATATATATATATATATATATATAATATACATACATATATATATATATATATAATATACATATATATATATATATATATATATATATATATATATATATATATATATTCGAAAAGCGGGTATATGAACAAATGTATTTTATTTCTTATTAAACTCCAATTTTGATATCTTTGAAAGTTTGTTAGCCCATTTTCTAAATACCTTCGTACATTCGCTGCGAGCCACCTGCCTTCAGTCGGGAGGGGGACGGGGGAACGTGACCCACAGATGTAAACAATGCGAACAGCTATTTGCCTTGTAAATTTTAAAATAATAAATACAAGAAAGATTTTGACAATTATTTTACACTACTTCAGATGGTTTTACGTAAATATATTTGTTTTGTATTGCTATACTGATTACCAATTATAATTATAAACAGAAAGAGTCTGGAAAATGTCAGCAAAAGGGATAATGATCACACGACTGGGAATTGACGCAACCAGGCTAATGCCAGCTGTAGTAAGGAACACAAACACGGAAATGTGAAAACAAAAACCACAGAAACAGCATTTGTGTGGCACGTCCTTAGCCGAAAGTAGAGAGATCATGCATTTGAAAGTTGAATAACAACTAGCCATATTTTTTTCTCATTCATCTTACCAGTTAACTTGCACGAGCTGATCTTCATCTGATAGTTATTGATATTAAGGATATTCTGTAGAATTCCATCCATATGTAATTCATTGGGCAAAACTTGCATCAACTGTAGTTCAGTAGGCTAGAGTTTGTTCAACTTTAATTCACGACAGAGCAAGATTAAGATAACTAAATACCAGTCACCTGACACATATAGGACTGCTTTGTAACTGTAACTTGAAAAGTGACGCTTAAATCCGTAGATTTTCACAATGGCTTTCTTTTATCATCCAGTCAGTAGTTACGCTACTGACATTAATGGTGCTATTCGATATGAAAAATAATTTAATTGTTGATTTGTTTGGGGAATGTCAATTTGCAGAAGTAGGGAACTGTGTATCACGAAACTCAACAAATATTAGAGTTTAATTTGTATATTCATGCTTGTATCTACTCTACACTCATTTACAGGTTTATCTGTTTGCCTGGCTAAATATTTATTCAGTATCGTTTTACATACACCTACTATATTTAGACTCACACAGATGAGGGCGTAATGCAAACTGTGCTAGTATTTTGAAGGGAAATAACTGTGACATTTTCATGTCTCTGAATGTAGATTTTGACCTGTATATTCCAAAAATACAATTTTGTTATTGTGTGAACTGAGAGCGGATGAAAGTTATCTTTTACAATGTTAATTTACCAATTTAGACCCATGAACACACACACACACAACCACATATATACACAGATATAAATAGATGGGTAGAAAGAAAAAAGATATGGACATTATATATATATATATATAATATATATATATATATATATATATATGTATATATATATATATATATATATATATATATATATATATATATATATATATATATATATATATGTAAATATAAATAAATACATCAATAAATAAATGAAATATATATACATAATTATACACAAAATTTGTGTATGTACTTCCTTGGGCTATAGTGAATTTTTCTACCGTCTTGATTTTTTATCTTCCAAAAGTTTAGGATATAAAAATATGTAATTCTATAAAACTTATTAATTCATCTCTCATATATTTTTTTCTAATTCATATATAATTCTCTCCCCCTAGTTGTTTTCTTCTTAATTTCAGCTAATGAAATGAAAAACAGCACTCTCGACTTGTAAACTTAATCTGGTATTAATGATGAAATAACAGCCATACATACATTTCTTCAACAATATATTTACCATTTTTAAACATTAATGTGTAGGAATAAGTAAAATAAGACAAAAAAGGGATAAATATGTTTTACCTTACAAATACACAGAAATTTCCATAAGAATAAATTCCTCCTTATAAGGTAAAACAAAACAAAGGTATAACAAGACAAAACCAACACACCTGAAACATGTGTTAATCAGTCTATAAAGAAAAGAGTATGAGGTATTGGCACTTTATTATTAGTGTATAAATTCCTGTTTATTTACTTTGACAGCCATAAACAATCTTCAATATATTAACATTATCAAACATATTTTCCCCTAGATAATCCTCTTTTCTCATAATCTTATTACTAGTCTTAGCAATTAATACAATAAATACCGAAACATGGAAAGGGGGGAACCCCATACCAGAACAAATCTTTGGTATTTTCGAGAACAATGGAAGTCTTTGTATGTGGAAGATTTATTTTTGTTAAAATCTGATCTATTTTAATAAAGAATATGTATATGATGTTTTTCAATAACATACAATGACACAGTCACCACTCAAAGTGATATATAGTGTAAATCTCTTGTGTGAATATTTGTAGACATCCTGAAACTAGATGTACCATTCTTGACTGATCATCTAAAAAATAACGAGACAGTCTTACCAATATTTCTGGCTTGCTATTTTCCAAAATATTTACTTGAATTCTTGCTATGATGATCAACCATTCTTATTATTATGAAAGCATTACATTCAAGAAAACCCACAGTCATCATGTCCAAGCCATGGCAAACTTAAAACACACAAGAAATACTATGAGAGATCCTTTGCCAAAATTCATATTTGCAAACTACAGGGACTACTAAATTTAATGAAATATTTATATATCTCATTACCATTCGCCTCACAATGTTTTTTTTTTCCAAAGAAATATATTTAAAAATTAAATATGAAAACCTTCATGTTTAGCCTAAAAGCAAAATTTTAGTGACTAGTGATGTTAATGACTTTTTCCATCTCCTTGTCATATCTACAATTCCCTATTAATCTTATCCTTATAATGAATTATCTCCAATACTCAATTGCAGTCTTTAACAAAACAATGACATTTAATACAATATATCAATTAAAGTGTGTAAGAAAAGCAACAGGATAGCTATACAGGTATACTTTCAGCCAAATTTTGCCCACAAGCTTTCACAGATTTTTCACTAGTAGATGACAAAAAATATCTAGGGGGACAACATCCAAACCCCTTTCGTTAAGACTTACCTCCCCTATCAATAAAGTTTTAGTAATGTCCCTGTGAAGCTTATAAAAAATTAACTTCATTATATATTTATCCTTTCCTTTTTAGAAAAAAAGTTATATTTCTGCATCTTAGAAAATTATAATTCTGTACTATATCTGTGGGAGTGCCCATAATAATATATTCCACTCTTTTCACTATAAGGATGTTGATAATACCAAGTGATTGCCTTATCTAACTTGGATCAACTGCCAAACCATCTTTCACAACCTCACATTTGTATAACAAAATAAAACCTTTCCTTTAACCCACATCTTTACAAAATCCTCTCCACATATTTGCTCATAAATAAAAATATCTTTAGTATATGCACCTTCTGAACAATAAAAACAAATTTACAGTGCTATAATAAACAGATTAGAAAATATTTTGTATTGGAAGAAGTTTGATCGTATTCTTGAGTTACATTTACATTAAAAGAAAGAAAGAAATGAAAACATTTTGATCAATATTCAAACTTTAAGGACATGAAACACTGCAAGTAAAACAAATAATAATAATAGCAATAATAACAATAATAATAATTACAATAATAATAATAATGATAATTATAAATATGAACTAACTGCTTATCATCCATTAAAAATACTAATTATCAATATTTTGTTAATCTTGATATACATCCCAATTTCTGCAAACAAATGCACTGAAAAGTACAGGATATTTATTACAAGAGTATAAATAAAACAAATAACATCAATCATTCAATAAAGAAAAATAGTTTATACTCCAGCTGCCACCTGTCGTTGTATTCTTTGCAAAATGCGATGGTCTAACACCTTTTGTCTAAACACTGTTGCCAGACCTGATGCTAACCCAACAACCCCCATGACTGTCTCAAAGATCCAAAAGTGCCGCTCTTCTAACCATACCACACGGTCACATCTGTAAAGAAAAGCAATTTAGTAATGCTAAAAAATATATATATGTAAAGCTACTAAAATATTTTTCAAAGCTAACCAGGAGGTTGCAAGATTCTCAATACTTTTTTTTAGCTATGCAAAAAGTTTCAAGAATTAAGGTATTGATAAATGTATATGTATTTCTGAGACTCCTTTTGTTTCTAACAGAAAGTAATATAGCAAACTTATGGATGTCTATACTCATTATAAATCATATAAATGCGACAGAAACAAGCAAATGTACCATATGAAGTAAATGACAAGAACATAACAAACTATATATAACAGAGCACAAAATACAGTTATCTTACTTACTTTCTGAAAACTTCTCCAGTCTTTTTGCATTTTATTTTTTGGCGATAGCTAGCTGACCCACACACTGTTGGACTTCCACTTTTAGTTTCAAGGTCTGCAATGCAATTTATAATGCACACATCATACAAACATGACAACAATAAATTTTCCAGACCCTTTACTGGTAATTCCGATGTACAATGTGAAAATATCAATAGACTATAGAACACCCTAATATGACAAACATAAAAGTCTTCGTAACAAATTATGTGAAATATAATAATATAACATAACAGAATTATGTTCTTTGCATTCAGCCAATTATCAACAACCTCTCAAGTGTATCTTTGCCTTGATAAATAAGGATATAGTGACAAGATTTCTGCACATTAACAAAAACAATTAGCTATTCCTTAACTTCACTACAGTTGTAAATATCTCTGATATTTCACTGTTAGTAAATATATAAATGAATAAATCAATCAATAAATAAATCATTAATAAAATAAAAATAAAAATAAAAGTTCTTACCTGAACATGGCTGACACTCTTCAAGCTCATTAAACTCTTCACGCAGGTAACACATATCTCGCTGCGTCATGTTGGGGTGAGCAGTGGTGTGGGTGTGGGGGCGTGTGTCATTAGGAGCTAGCTCATTCTCAATAATCAAAACAAGCACTGACAAACTGTCAAAACAAAACGAGAAAAAAATTATTATGTGTAGGCCATATAAAGAGCAAATATCATGCCAAATATACCCCATAACCTCTAAAGCATTGATAAAATCTCTCAGTTTTGCATGAAGGGTTAGAGCCTCCAAAACCATTTTGTTCATAGTGATTTCTTGTTGAAAGTACATGTACTACATTTCGGGGGGTAATTTTCTTGAATACCTTAGTATAACTGATCACAATAATTTTGGTGTTCATGAATT
>NC_051398.1:9509048-9511548 GCF_015228065.2 Penaeus monodon | reverse complement strand
TGGAAGTCATAAAGGCTGCTTGAAGCTTGTTGACTTGGCAGGAGCTGAAGGAGTCGGCCGAGCTCAAACCTCAGGTCAGTCATTTATGGAGGGTGTGGCCATCAACAAAGGGCTTCTGACACTGGGCAAAGTCCTAGCAGCATTGAGTAACTCCACGACTGGATATGTACCATACAGGTAATATGATAATGTGATCTTACTTTGGGGAAGGAATGATGCATTTTGCACTAAGTATTGTGAAAAGTATTCTGCTTGTGCATATGTTATAAAAATATTTCATACTCATATAATATTTTACGTTGTTTGTCAGAGAATCAATTTTGACAAGACTCCTCAAAGACTCTTTGGGAGGTACCAGTCACACTACCATGATTGCCTGTGTAAATCCAGCAAGCATTAACATGTATGAGACTATCAACACACTCACATATGCTGAGCAAGCAAGAAACATACGTACCAGGCCTCAGGTGCTCTCCACTGTAAAGGTAACCAATGTTATTAAAACGGTTTGTAGAACTATTGAGCATATATTATCATAGATATTTTGCTCATCTTTTTATGTTGTAGATAAAGTTTACTTTTATAAAGCTGTCTGTAGTATGAAGTTTGAGCACACACCAATGCTAAAGGTCTGAATTAAAAGTGTTGCTGTTAAGTAGAAAGAAAATGTAGAACCCTTTACAACCAAGTATTTAAAAAATGTAAATGTCTCTCCTCCCAGAGATTTGGTGTAAAACGTCGTTGTGAGGATGTAACTGCCACGCCAGGAGCCTGGAAGAGACGAGTAATGGCATCAGGGAAGAAGAAAGATCACAATACGACAGTCTCAACTCCAGGCCACAAAGTTCCAAAAAGAAAAGTTGTTACTTCCCTAAACAACACATTTGCCACACCAAGCAACAAGTCAGTATACTTATACTTTATACTATAGTATATAGTATGCTAAATAAGAAAAGGACATTTAAGCATATATATATATATATATATATATATATATATATATATATATATATATATATATATATATGTATGTATATATATATATATATATATATATATATATATATATATATATATATATATATATATATATATATATATATATATATATATCAGAAGATACTGTATACTCTGTTACCCTTTACAGAAAGCATTATGGTTATTAGTATTAAATTACTTATTTCTTGTTTTTTTTATACTTTATATACTCATGTATTGGATAGAGGAGCATCACTACAGGATGTTTGGATAACTATCGAAAACTGGTAAAGCTGATTTAGAGTATATAATATTAAGTCCACATTAGCATGAATCAGAAGAAAACAACACATTTTTATCTATTATCATATTGCAGACAAAACTTCTAGGCTTAGAGCTTTAAGGTGAGCCAACTGGGATGGGGTGATTTTTGTGGGTGCATAGACCTTTTTTGTCATCCACATCTATTTGCATAGTACAAGGGTATCTATTTCTTGCATCACTTCCTTGGTATTCTTGCCACAGAAAAAAAAAAATGTATGGTAGCCACAGTGTCTTCAAGGAACTAAATGAAATATCTGTCTACAGCACAAGAGATATCTTCAGCAGCTCTCTCCTGGAAGCTAGCATGCCCCCACCACCTCCAGGGTTCCCTTCCATTAAACAGCCAATCTTTGAGGATGTCTCACCCTCGGGTCTTAGTGTCATACATCCCTTAAGAACATCAGATGAAGGAAAGGGAACCTCTGCCCCTTCATTCAGGTAAAGTTTATAAGCATCTTTTCTGTTTATTTGTGTATTATTGGGTTTTATTGTTTGAATGCATGATCTGAAGTTCAATGTTTAGTAGTATGATAATTTTTTATTGTTTACTCATTGTAACTATTCATGAGTAGTTTAATTTCTTGTAAGTATTTATTATTATCATTACTATTATTATCATGCTTCCCCCATTCTCTCTGCAGTCCAATGCTTGAGCGAGTGACCAACCGATTAGAGCAGTCTGTAATGACCCAACTGGAGAGTATTGAGGATCGTGTGGCTGACAGAATTATTGAGCGTCTCACCAAGAAGAATAGGAGCAAACGAAAATCAAGGTGACATTTGAATATTATTATTATTACTATTATTATTGTAATTATTATAATGAAGGGGATGATGATAATGATTATGATGTAACAAAAATGCCTTGAAGATATTTTAAGGTAGTCATGTTAGGGAATATTTTTAAATAACAAATCATCTTTGGTTAGCAACATTTTAGTCAAGAAAGAAAAAGAATTAAGGAAAACATGTAGAAGAGAGCAAAGAGGAGAACTGAAATATTCTCATCAAAATCAGCGTGCATGCATGTGTGTGTGTGTTGGTACGTGTGTGGGTGTAGTTAAGGCCTTTTTATACCTAGAGAAGAATGCAGAATATAGTGTGTGTATGTATATATGTATATATATATATATATATATATATATATACATATATACATATATATATACATATATATACATATATATACATATATATA
>NC_051398.1:9499048-9506548 GCF_015228065.2 Penaeus monodon | reverse complement strand
TTTTAGATTATGAAACTAATCATAATGTTTAGCTGATATACAATGATATGTATACTATGATATGCTTCAGTAATTTTTTGTTTGATTTTGTCTTGTTGCAAAACTTATTGTAAACTATGAGTTACTATATTTACTAATAAGGTTTGATAGAGCATGTCTAAACATTTAGTGTGACCAATATTTTTTCCCCCTTTGACATTTTCCCCTTTCCTTTAAAGATTATGATCTCTTTTCAGAACCAACAGAATCATTCTTTGTTTATATCTGTTGGAGAAATATTGGTAGAAAATATTAAATTTTTTTCTGCTTTTAGAGTAAGAAGAAGGACAAAGAAGCACCAGAGTTCCACACCCACAGGCTTGGATAGTGAGAAATCGTTAAGTGAAAGTGATTCTTCAGGCAGCAATAATCTTGGTGCGTCCATCATCGGTGCCATTTTTAACAGAGATGACATGAAATCAATGCTGCAAGGAATAGTCACAGATGCTTTACAGAGCACACAGAAGGACAAGATGCTAAGGGTAGGGAAGTTTTTGTTCATGTTACTTTGTCTTTTATAAGCTGTCTACTTTTTCTTCTTTTTTCTTTTTAATGAAACTTCAGTTTAGGTTAAACTGATCTTGTAATTGTTTGATTGAAATTGTAATTTTACTAATAACAAGAAACCCATAGCTAATAAGGATGAATAAGCAATTAACTTATTGCCTCCAGATGTCATGAGAGCCATGTCATATATAAATTATCCATATTGCTGTCATGCTGAGTGCATGTCTCTACTGCAAGGCACACAGGTCTAGACTTCATACTACTACACACTTTTCAGCCTTCATAACTCATGGCCTGTTGTCCATACCATTTAAAAGGGTATTTTGTATAATATACTTATACATTTTTTGTGCTATTACAATACTTTAATTAGTAATGCTGATATATGCTGCTGAATAATATGCATTGATGCATATATCACCTGCTCAGGCAGGTTGCTCAGCTGTTTGCAGTTACAAATGCCTTGGACTGAAAGCAGAAAATAGTCAAAATTACTTGGAAGGAGCAGGTTAAACTTGAAATTATCAAGTTCTTTATTTATGCTATAGAGGATGCAAAAATACATACATTTGCATGAATACTAATTAGCACACATGCATGTGCTGGTTTAGGTAACCTCAACTAGTAGATTGCTGTCTTCTTGTCAATAGTATAATCTCCCA
This sequence comes from Penaeus monodon, assembly GCF_015228065.2. NCBI lineage: Eukaryota > Metazoa > Arthropoda > Malacostraca > Decapoda > Penaeidae > Penaeus > Penaeus monodon. The sequence goes on along the minus strand of NC_051398.1, from coordinate 9,505,340 downwards.
CAGTCCTCGCATACCATACCATATGATGATTATTATTTTTTTTTTCCCAAAGGTGTACAGTTATTTTCCATTTCTTTGTAGTAATTTATTTGTAAATACATATATGAGGTATAAATGTTCAAGAAATGGCAATATGAAGCAAACCATATATGCTTCTATTGATAAAAGATTAACAACCCTGCAGTTTATAAAATGTTTGTTAGTAATTACGATGCTTGTTTAATGATTGTATATATTTTTACTTGTTTTTTGCTATTATATGTCATATGCTATTGTTCTTGTATTTTCATGTTTTATTCACATTTTGCAGTATGTCTAAGCTCTCATATCTGCACTTATATGTCTCACAACCTGCTTTCAACTTCATTTGTTTTGTGTTTCTTGGGTGTTGTATCATATTGCTATTTACTTTTCTTTTGAAAATTCTATTTTAAAGCACAGCATGGCTTCTGCATACAGTAAAAAACAATTATGTATGACTAATACTGATTCACTACAATATCTTGTCTAATACTGCATTCAGTTGAACACACATTGTATTAGGGATGTTAAGAGTGTGTATGTCAGTATTATTAGGCCAATCTAGCACATAATGGATTTGCAGTTGGTAAAGGTGAACAGAAAATATGATTAATGTTGATAATGCAATATTAACTTGCATAATTTTCTCTTCCAGAGAAGTAAAAGGTTTAGCACTGCACCCACAACTTATAAAGAAAATGTGCTTCCATGCGGTGATCCTCGGATACCTCTGGGAGATGTCACGAATGTTTACCAGCTAAGTGACACTGTGTGTTTGAAGAAAGAGACTGACTTGTCAGTTATGTCTCAAAAGCCTGTTCCACAAAAGCAAGATCCATCTGACATGGATATTGACTATGATCTTGTGAAAAACCTACCAATAACCAGCACAGCTTTTGTTGATGCTCGGGCTGTAAGGAGATCCACTCGCCTCTCAACAAGACAGAGCATCCACAAGTCTCTGTTCCCTAAGATAGACAGTGATACTTCATCATCTTTCTTTAAACTAAGTGACAGGTCTGACTTTGATCTCTCTCATGATACTACTGCTTTTTTCAATGATGGTAGCTCTCCGACCCTGAAGTCACGTAAAGTAGATCTGAAAGCAAGTGATGAAGCAGATAAAAAAGAAAATATGACCTTAATAAGTGTTGGATCCAAAACCTTCTTGAAGGAAGAGTCTCAATTGAAAAGAGATGGACAGAAGCTGGATATCACTCTCTCTTCTCCCTTACAAATTGACAAAATTCTCAAGAAGGATACAAACTATGGAGTTCGGAGGTCCTCAAGATTTGCTGCCATAAAGGCCACTCAGCGTAATTTTGAGATCTATAAGGGACAGAGTCCTCTTAGCAATATGTGCAAAAGCAGGCGCTCCTCTGTTTCCTCTAGGAAAAAGAAAGGTAAAACAGTTGTCAAATTTTGTATTTTGAATGTATTTCATGGTAAATATAGTCCTGAATACCTGGTCTTATCTTAGAAATGTCTAAATGCATGTAAAATGAAAATTGCTTCAATAGGGAAAATAAGATAACATTATTGATTATTCTTACAGCAGTGTCATCAGCAAATGTCACCGTATGTGCAGCACCTACAGAAACCTCTCTCTTGAATGAAACAGATGGAAAGTGGCAGTTAGTGGTAAGCCCTCGTCTCCAGAAGCAACACAATGACAAGATCCTCCACATCTTAAATAATGGCTCTTTGAAGACTCTCCAGCAGCTACCCACAGTAGGACCCAAGACTGCCATGGTTATACACAACTTCAGGTTAGTTTTTAGAATGGGAATAATTGGATCATTTTGTTCATGAGCCTATGAGGATGTTTTGCCTTCTGGTTTATGTTAGAACTGCTCTTCTACTTTCTTAATATGCATATGATGAATGTCACAAATACTCTCAATATTACATTTGTGTTATAACTAGTAGGTCAACAGAATGTTTAATAACTTATTTTTCACCCCAAGGCAATTCTATGGAGAATTTAAGTCTGTTGAAGATCTGAAAGATGTACCAGCTCTGCCTAAGACCTACTACACAAGGTTCATGAAGGTGAGTTCTCTCATTGTGCTGTACTGTGGCAAAGTAGTTTCCTTATTAACATTCATATTTGGAGGTAAATTTTAATGCACATTTTTCAGGAGGGTATTCAAATTAAACATCCATGTCTAGGCTAATTATGTAATGATGATGTATAAGTAGAATATATCTGCAAAAATATGATTGCTACAATTTGGCTGCATAACATTTCTCCACATTTAATATACTTATAGCTTTTCATTTGAATCTTTGAATGTTGCTATTTACATGCATTGAATTCTTAAACAATTCTGTACCTTTTAGAAATTTTTATCTAATTTAGTTTTGATATTCTTTCTCCATATTTTGCTGTATATGATCTATTCTATGCATATGGTATATAAGTGTTTTATTTTTTGTGCATGGTAAAATGTAGAAATGAAATATATTTTCGGTAATAATTGTTACAGTTTATTATTATTAGAAAAAAAAATGTAATCACTTATAAGTAGTGTTTATATATTAAAAAAAAAATCTATCTTTTACAGGCAAACTTAATGAATCAACTTTGTTTTTAGTTCAAAGTTTCTCCCAACAAAAAGTACCTGGACCACTTTTTTGGTATCAAGTGTTATTATAGATACCATTATGAATACAAGTTTCTGTACAAGATTAATTAATATTAAGAATTTTATGAATTTTGTAAAAAACATTGTGTTCTCTTCACAGAAGAAACATTGATGATATTATAAAAGCGATTACCAGTTAGACTGTATATTTGATTTGATTTTGTTTAAAAAATTATTTGATTCTACATTATAGCTTTAGGAATATAGCTTATAAGATTTTTTTGTCTGTTTAGATCTCAACTTTTTTTTTATATGTATATGCAGGTATATGCACTTGTCTTAATGTAACAAGGTTTTACATTTTTCCTCATTATTAGTATTATGTTGTACTTCTTCTATTACACTTTACCCTTTTTATGTGAAAATTTCTTTATTTGCTTAAGGAAAATTTATCCAAATATATGGCCAGAAATTAGGTAAATTATATTTGATCATGACTATCAACTGATTCATACTTTTCTCTTTCTTTGGGGCATCATTCAGTAAAAACAAATTTTGATTCATGCTGAAGTTAGGAGTAATTCTGCCCCACTACCTATATCCTGAGTAGTTTTAAGCCACTGTAATAGATTTTCTAAGACTATGATACATATCAAATATTTCAGAAAGTGGTATCTGACACCCAAGAGAAAACAAAATGTTCCTAACTTCTCAGTGTATCATTCCTGCAAGAAGATATGCCCTTTTCTTTTTAAAAAGTGTGCTGCAGATATATAATACTTTCTGTTTAACAATGGACGTATTTTATATGTTTGTATATTTTTAATTATTAAATATAGCTTTCTTTTGTGTATGTATAGTTTTATTTATCTAAACATCCTTAGAAGAGTTTGGGTTTATGTACAGTGTGTGTAATATATCATATAGATAGAGCTTTTTATTTCTAGTTCATTTTTCCAATCCTTTATCTTTGTGCCCCCTTAGTAAGACTTTTCATCATTGTATACAAAAACTAATTGAACCTCAGTCTAAGACAACAGATTTTGGAGTGGAATGTCATAAATTGAGAAAATTCTAAATGCTTATTCCCCCCAATCCCATGCCCATTGTTGCTGTTAGGGTGGGGGCTTAGGAGACACATGCTGGGGATAATCCCTGCTTGGGCCTCAGCCCTTAGCACAACTAATTTTGCATGGTCTTTTTCCCTACCCCTTCTCATTTCCCTTTCTTCTCTAACCCCTCTACTATCCATTTTCTAAGGTGTGAGAGACGTGCTGAAAGTATAAAAGGCTAGCTTTGTGCCAGTCATGAATAATCTGTGGAGCCATGGGCACGTTATTCCCATTTAACTGTCCTAACCCCTCAAGGGGACCCTGAGGGATGGACTGTTTCTCTCCCCAATAATGAGGACTGCATACCATTATTAGAGGCAATAAGGCTTGCCCATTCATGAAATAGCCCCACTGATTCAAATTTTCCCGATTCGCCAACTCCAGGCACTCCTTTGACCATGACTCTGAACACTGCTACTATCCCCTCCACAGTTCCTGCTATCACATCATCTACCCAGGTCAATATTCAACCTCCAGATGTTCCTTCTCTCCCAACATTTCCACTCCCACAACTTTCTCTCTTATTACTACTCTACAACCTAAATGTCTACCTCTTGCACTACTACTTCCCTCAACACTGCTCCCTACTTCCACCTCTACAAACATCTTAAATACTCTATTTAGCCCCGCCAAATGGGACCAATATTTTGTGATCCTCCCCACAGCTTCCTACTCTAACAACACTCCTCTTCCAGGAATGTCTCTAAAAACAAATGAGCAAATTTTCCTTCCATAGGTGCCCCGATCATTCCTGCCTCGTCACTGTTACATCTGGAACCCAAACTAAAGAATAATTAACCCTGACATGCTTCACCGGCAAAACCATTCCTGCCCAACCTCATCTCATCCTCAATACTTGTACCATAACTGTCTCCATTTCCCCAACTAACTGTCCTGTCGTCGTCATTATCATCTCCACTGTCTATTTTCCAAGCTAATGTGGATTGGACAGGGTTTCCTAATACCTCTTTTCCATGCATTACGGTCTTGTGCTAGCTCTTTTTCTATCCCCAATCCACGCAAGTTCCTTTGAATTACTTGTTGCATATAACATAAATTGGTCAGACTGTGGAGAAGACTTGCATGCCTCATGGACTATGATCCAGTATCAGTACAATTCTACACCATTTCCCCAAGAGGCCATCATAAGTCCTCCACCAATATTACCAAGATTACTTTCTGCAGACATGACCTCCCCTTTAATATTCATATTAGCAGAGAAACCCTCCTTGTCCAACCATATCAACCTCCCCCCCCCCCCCTGTCAATGTTAGAATTATTGGCCTCTGTACCCAACCTGGTCATAATTGATCAAACTGCTCTACACATATGTGCCAATTGTAGCAGCTCCCATCTACAAGTCTGAGTCTCAAGTGGCAACTCAGATTCAGACTTGGCCTCACTCTATTTGAAGCTAGACAGGAAGCAGGTTGGCTAGGTTTCTCTCTCACTCCTTACTCTGATAATCACTCTACCCCATCCCTTTTCTCCGAAGATGCTTTTACATCTTCCCCAGCATCTCTTCCTTATCCCACTTCTACCCCCTCCCTTTCCCAGTCAAATTCTTTTGCCATTGTAAATCCAGACACCCCAATCTCCTCCACTATTCCAGACACTCCAGTCACTACTTCTTTGGTGCCTAAGCCTCTTCCTCCTTAGCCAATTCATCCCAGAAGACAAGCTAAATGCTCCATCCCATCCTCTCTATCAACCTCTCCCTCAACCCCTCAAACATCTGTCCCCTCTTCTCCCCCCACATAAGAAAACCTTGGTTTCTCAGACCTCCCCAATAGACTCCACTGCAGAAACTCTCAAAGACATTTAAAACTGTCTAATCATGATCCAAGATAAAATGCCTACACCTCATACATCCTCCAATCTCTCTGCTCCCATCCCTCCTATACTCATAGTAATTGCCGACATCCATCATGTTCCTCCTACACCCATTCCTCCCACTCCCTCCCAACACCTACCAATCCAACTGCTTCAGCTATGTCATCCCCCCTTCCTTCCCCATTATCCCTTCCGATTCCCCCTGGTTACACATGTGACTCTTTGTCACAACAACTTCCTTCCCTGGATTCTCTCCCTCTTGGCATTTTTCCTGAAACTGTGATCAAATCCCCCTTAAATCCCTTTCTCCTTTGCTAATTCCTGCCTTACCTTTTGGACATCCTTGCAGAGTCCTACACTTTTTCCTTTAACAATTTTGATCTAATCACCGTTGTTAATCCCTACCTTCCTGAACTGCTATATGATTTCTGGCATGTAGAATAGTTAATAAACTAATCCCCCTCTTTACCCTTTTCACTATTATTCCTTTCAATAGGACTATATGACTTATGATATCTAGCTCATTTATTTTGCTTTGTAACTATTAACCATTACAGTTTAATTGTCCAATATAAATCCTTCATCCCACAAGAGTATGAAATTGTCTCATTTTAGAAGAAAGAAATTTGTTTTTTCTGTGCTCAGTGAATAGACTTTTGGGTAAGTCTTATTACAGTATTTGTTTTATAAAGTAAGCCCATAGTTTTAGTATTCAGTATATTCCCCTAAATGATATCT
>NC_051398.1:9489048-9494048 GCF_015228065.2 Penaeus monodon | reverse complement strand
CATTCGCGCAACATCCTTTTTCCAAACATCCCTTGTTTAATTTTCTTTTGACTTCCATGTCATATCTGTCACGACACATGTTTGCTTATAAAGAGTATGAATTATTTTTAATTCAGTCATTTATATTATCACTAATTCACCCTACATTTCCCATTTTAAAATATGTTTGTTTTTTCTTAATCCACAGCTAGGATCCCTGGGTACGGAAGGCTTTTTTGCATGGAAAGTTTACGAAGTGAATAACCAATGCGCCAACAACGTCTCTGTTTGCAGACATGAAGGTAACCAACTTCATGGCCTACTTTTGTTCTCAAACTCCACACCTACCTCCACCTGTGCCTCACCCTGCTCTTTTGCCTTCGTCTTCGCCTCCACCTCTGTCGAAGCCCCCACCGCTAACTCCACTTTGGGCTCACCCTTCTTCCACCAACTCCAATCTCCGTTTCCACCTGGTTTTAGCAACACCACTAGATCCACCTCCACGTCCAACTACGCCTGCTCCACCTCTGTCTCTTTATTCCTGAGTTCCACCTCCACCTCCAATTCCCATTCTCACTCCATCTCCACTTCTCAATTCCACTCCTACTCCCCCCCCCCCCACCTTTGATCTTGTTTTGTTTAACCTAACAATGCTAGGAATTCACCGGATTTTTAAAAATTGGCGTAGGCAGAGTTTTGAAAGAAAAACAACAACAACAACAACAACAACAACAACTAAATACCGATTCTATATTCCACTTCATTGATTTATGTTGTTTATTAATTAATGAAAGTATTTCTAGTAATCATTCACTCACAGCCTCTATCATATCTACCTCTTACCTATCGTATTTTTTGTTCGTATATCTTTATTCACCCGATATTTAATCAATTATTATTATTTTTTTTTAATTATTTTACAGACTTGGAAGTCCGATCGTACATTGGCTTAGCAGAAGGCATTTTGGGAACGGCGGTGTCCGTATGCTTTGCCATTGGCTTTGGTGCTGTGAGTAGATTTATAATATGGATAATTTATAATTTAATATGGTTAAGATGCAAACAGCTTTAATGAAAGTGTCGATGATAGAATTGAGAATAGAGAAACTATTAGCAATTAAAGATGACGATGGTGATGATACTACTACTACTACTACTACTATTACTACTATTAATAATAATAATAATAATAATAATAATAATGATAACAATAATAATAATAATAATAATAATAATAATAATAATAATAATGATAATAATAATAATAATGGCGATGGTAATAACAACAATATTGATAATGGTGATAACTGAAGTGGATGATAATAATGACATTGATAATGATAATAGCTCTATTAAGGATAATTATACTTATCATCACCATAGTCTTCATAATAATAATAATAATAATAATAATAATAATAATAATAATAGTGACAATTCCAATAATAGTGATAAGAAAAATAACATCACTAATAACAATAATATCAGTAATAACAACAATCAGCAAAAAACAATGATACTAATAACAATGAAAATAACGATGCTAATTATCATAGAGAATGAAGATAGTGACGATGATCACATCATCAGAAGCATAAAATCAGTAAATTAAATAAATATAAGTGAAATAATAATAATGAATGAAATAATGAAAAATGATAATAAATGGAATAATAACAATTGAAATAATAATTAATGAAATAATGATACAGTAGATGAAGTAATAAACAACGAAATGATAACTGAAATAATGATAATAACACAATTAACAAATAAAATCACAATAAATGAAATGATCAACGAAATAACGATAAATTAAACGGTATAAATGAAATAACGATATATAATAAAATAATGAATTAAATTATAATAAAAGAAACGATAATCAACGAAATAATGACAAATTAAATAATGTTACATGAAATAATGATAAATGAAATAACTGGTGAATAGAAAAATTATAAATGAAATGATAACCAACGAATAATAAACGAAATAATAATAAATGGAACAACAAACAAAAGAAATAATGATAAATAGAATGGTGATAAATGAAACAATGATAAATGGATAACAAACAAAAGAAACAGTGATAAACAGAATGATAATAAATGAAATAATGAAATAAATGATATAATATTAACACCCCTTTTCACCCACCAGCCTGTCGTTGCCCTAATATGGTTGTGGATGTTCTGGGCTCTGGGAATTACAGGTTATAATTCCTACTGCATCTATGACTTCCACCAAACCATCATCGGGGTAAATAGTATTTCCTTTATGCTAACATGGAGTCACTCTCTTATCATCATTAAAAAAAAAAGTTTTCTATTGTGCTCATTGAATATTTATTACTTATCCATTAATCCATTTATTGCCTATTAAAATAATCATTACCTATTAATTCATCTATTTTACTTATGGCAAGCACACGCCACACATTCTCGTGCGCTTCAAGTTTTTTTTTTTTTTTTTTTACAGAACCTATCGAGCTTTCCTTGGGACACGGTCGTTGATGATGATTACGGAATTTTCTTTATCGAGGCTCTCTCCTCCGTTTCCTTACACCTCCTTATCATTATCATAGCTGCGCCCATAGGAGCTGCTCTCACGCGCATGGTACGTATTGAGAACAGAGGGGGATTGTTAATATTCATTAGTGTGTGTGTGTGTGTGTGTGTGTGTGTGTGTGTGTGTGTGTGTGTGTCTGTGTGTGTGTGTGTGTGTGTGTGTGTGTGTGTGTGTGTGCTCGGGTGTGGTTCGTTATTTTTCTTCTGATCCTTAATGCATTTTTGATATATGTTTAATGGAATACAGGTATTTCAAAATTCAATATAATAATGTTCTGCCATTCTGTCAATGACTTTATGATTATATGTAAATATGTGTAATGACACTGATGACTCAGCCCATAATCAAATTCTAATTTTTGGGTAAATGTATAATATATATGTATATATATGTATAATATATATGTATATATATATATATATATATATATATATATATATATATAATACATTTACCAAAAAAATTGAATTTATATGTGTATATATATTGTTAACATAACGGTGATATGCTATCTAATCTTAACAATGCACTGCGGTTCCTTTAGTGAAAGAAATTTCGTCAATCAACATCACACTTTCTACTCTTGGCAAACTATGCACATTTCTTTCCGGGACAAAGCCTTGTTGCTTTATTACTAAACCCCGTTACATCTGAAAACGAAAAATAAGAAAAAAAAATTACTGCTTATGCTCGAAAAAAACGTTATTATTTTCAAACGCAACGCTCGGTTTAGTGCTGCGTCGGAAGTCCTTCAGAAAATACTGTTTATATGGTGAAATACAACCTTCAACTGGCATTTAATAACTTAAACCGGTCTACTTGTTGACTTACAATATGTGCTGATTAAGCGCTTACTTTGAACCCCTCCCCCTTTCTCTCTCTCTCTCTCCTTCTCCCTCTCTCTCGTTAGCGTGCGCACTCCATACACGAAGGATGATGAAAATAATGCTGATGACGCGAATATAATAGTGATGGTAATGATAATGTACTAACAACAATAATAATGATAGTAATAACAAGAACAGTAATAAGAACAACGATAATAATCAATGTAATGATAGTACCACTTAACATTCATTAAATTGAGAATGTACAATATATGACTCGACTTCTATCCTTCTCTTATTAATCCACCTTGAACGAAAACCCCCCCAGCAAACTCCACTGTCTTGAATACAGTAGTTGATCGCGATAAAATTTATGAATGAAAATGAAATCTCTATACCATTCACACATTTCTATCTCCACCCAAAGTACATTATTCTGGTTTAGCGCCTTCGTTATCGTGGTATCTGTCTTATCAACCGACTTCCGAGGAACATTTCGCAGCCTTGAAGGAAATGTCAACGTCAGTGTATGAAAAACAATTACATTTTTCCTACCACGACCCCCCCTTTACAAAGGTTTATAAGTGGTTCCGATAAGAGATATCGTGGCATTGTTTAGTGTGATATACCTTCGTATCGTTACACACACAAACACACAAGGGCGCACGCAGGCGCGAACACACACACACACACACACAGGCACGCTCGTACACGCGCGCGCATACAAAAACACATTATCGGGTTAATCTTTCCATTTGCCTGCGTCAATTTACCGTAGAATCTTTCATATCAAAACATGTTACACTTGTTCTGCATACTATATTGTAAAATCCTTTTTATAATGTGGTAGAGTAATCTTCCAGGCATGTAAATGCATGAGCTGTAATCTTATCAAAACTTCAATTATAATCCTGTTATCGAATTACTGTAAGATGACTGTTCCGCTCTGCCTTTATCATTTTAACAAAAAAGGCCGGATGAAGTACCGACCAGAAAACAGCATCACGGGGGGAGAAAAAAAATCTCAAATTGGCATTTTCTCTTCTCAACAGTACTGGAAAGGGAACATCGCAAGTTATTCTGTGTACAACTGGGATAACGATGCATTCGAGATGGACTAGAGGCGAGGCTGCTCCAAATGGGTGTGCTAAGGTTCTGTTCCCGTCGGCCTCAGCAAGTTTATCATTTCATCTGAAGAAGTAATTTACATTATACTCAAAAATATGGAATCACGTGTGCGCAAGCACACACACACGTGTATGTGTCCGTAACTATTATTTTCTGCCATGCTTATTTTCTCCGTGTTTCTGTCTCTACATATAAATCTCTCTCTCTTTCTCTATCTATCTATATATAATATATAAACACACACATATATAGTTATATATATGTATAAAATGTGCGTTATATAGTTGTGTAATGATTGCCTGTACGTGTGGATGAACAGAATACAAAACCTAAATTATATAAATAGATATGGTATGTAAGTGTCTTTCGAGTCATAGTGTCATTCAGTTTTACCAGAATTCAAGCAAGATCTTAAGTCTGTCATCACCAATTCCTATTTGAAAAATAACAGTGAAGTAGATACAATTCATATACGACAATTAATAACAGGTTGGT
>NC_051398.1:9474048-9484048 GCF_015228065.2 Penaeus monodon | reverse complement strand
GATAACATTTAAAGCTCATCATCATGGACAAAACATAAGAGAAAATTAAAACACTATACCATCTGTACAAGTTAAAGCACCAGTACCATAATTTCAAGCATTTAACACATAAATCGTTTTTTACTCACATTAAAACAAAGCTTTTCAGTGTAATGCATTAACAACCAGAACATTCATACAACAAATCCTAGGTGTGCACATTATAAGATATACCAACATGGGAATGAAACTATCTACGTGCTCAACATTATGCAAGTAGAAGTGAAACTCTACACTGTGCTCAACAACTTTGCTATGACCAGGAGATGAACTTGTAAGCCAACACGGAAACTGCATTTTAGACACTTGTTATCATTATGCTTTCTCAAATCCCATCTACATTAAAGGCTCTCTTAAAGTTAGTTATGTGAACCACTAACTCTGGCAGGAGTCTGGATGGACATGAATGAAATATAAAATTAATATATTATGCAAAACAAGTATATATTATTGCTGAGATGAAATGTGCCTAATTCACAGATCTACAAGCTTATCTCCATGGTATAGCCCCTTAACCTGCTTTCACAAAGCATGTAAGTTTGATTAGAAACAAAAAAATTATTGCTAAATGCCAACAAGAGGCTGTAATGAATCCTTGGACCAGGTAATGTGGTTCAGGATGTCACCTTTTTCACAGCTTGTGCAAGAGAGTAAGATGGTGGTTAGATTACAGTAAGCGTGTGTAGATTACAATACACGATCAACAACCATAAGTTAGTTGGAATGGTTAATGATTAGAACAAATAAATGTAGTTAGAAGACATGGCATTTTATTTGCCATGCAGACAAAGAAGTTGCTGAAAGTTGCCGTTCCTGGAAATTGCAATTTTTTGACACTGTAAAAGTAATTGGAGAAAGGCATAATTTGCAATTACCCAAAAAATGCATTAAAGCATGCATTGTAGAATACTGCTGTTATAGGACTTTTAAGCATTCTCAAAGTGCTTTATATTGTACAAGTTTTAGGAGGGTACAAGTCACAAAAATACTTTGAAAAGTTGAATAAGCTCTGTTACTTTTTTCTACTGGCAGGTAAAGATGGTTGCTTATCAGTGATTATAAAGTTTTGTATTAAGCATATTGCATCAAGCACATTCTTAGCTGATCTTCATTACATTATCATTCACTGAAGGCTTTTACAATTCAATATTTCTGTTGAAATGCATTCTTTGATATGTAAAGAACCCTACTGATGAAGGCTCCATAACAACAGTTACAAGAATCTGTGAGATTATGTTCAACATAATAAATAAAGGCTAGCCCTTATACAATCTACAAACCTTTGTTTAGAAATTTTGTTCCTGAAATATCGTTGTTTCCTTCAAGTGTTACTTCTGTTTTCTTCTTTTTAATAATAAAATAAGTAAAACCATATCAAAAGCAAGGGCATATCTGTAGAACATGCCTTTGACAAGGATATCCACAGGATTTATCATAAAAATAAATTCTATGCACTCCAAGTTAAATAACAGATAACATCATGTCCACATTTGAAGATTATAAATTCATATCATGAACACCTGATACAATCAGTAAAGAAGAAAATGTAAAGTTCCATTCAAGAAGTCATCAATCTGCAAAAGCTACTGCCTAAAGAACATGCTTAACTTACTTTGTGTACTTGTATGGTAAATATATCTATCCATTAAATCATTTGAAATATTGATCAAGTTCTGCTGTACTCCCTGGTATCAGTGATACTGCACTCCTATGCTTTAAAAATGTCTTAATTCTCAACTTCTTACTCTAAACTCCAAAGCACTCAACAATCTTTGTACACAAACATTTATACCAAAAGCTGATCCAGCCTTTACAAAATTCTTATACATAAAAGTTAGAGACTGACATACAGCTGCCTTACATCCACAGACACACATTAAAACAAAACACACAAAACTACCAAATTCCAAACCTGTGGTCCCAATATCCATCTAAATATTGTGATTGATGATAATTGTGGGCTATGATATGCAAACGTGATATGGATAATGATATCTCACTTGTCTGGGAATTACACAATAAACAGTTCACAAGAGAGGGTCGTTGTAACATCAGACTTCAAGAACTACTATATATGGGGTCATGCAGTGGTTAGGCTATTACCAAAGAAACAGAGAATAGAAGAATGAAAAATGACTTTGAAGAAGAATCCAGACTTTTCTATCTCTATGTACCTGAAACTGGTACCAAAGGTAATGATTATGACTGAGAAGGCCCAGTAAGCTTTTGTAAGCTTACAGGCAGTATTATGAATCAAATTGTTCCCAACAATGACCAGCAAACAGTATTAATCATTAGGGAATTAGATTACACTTACGATGCTTAAATATAAGGCTTGAGGTTTAGCTAGACTTTTCTTAAATATTGCAATAATAATATTTAAAATCTCTGCTGTGAATGGGATGTGTTTTCAAAAGCAGTTGAGATGAGAAGTGAGGAAAAGAAAGACTGAGAAAGGGGGGAGGATAGGGATGGAGGGACTGGGAGGGAGAGAGTGAGTGAGGGTGAGAGAGAGAGACAGAGAGAGAGGAGAGAGGTTGGTTGGTTGGTTTGGTTTGGTTTGATTCCAATTATTACAATGGATATTCTTGGTGTGACATACTGTCTGCTTCATTTTGCTTCTAAATGACCCACTGTGTGCAAGGATTGGCCGGGGTTACCATTCATTGGCGGTGAGGGAATCAAACGCAGGTCAGCAAGATTACTAGACGAGATCGCTACCGCTGCACCACACAGTACAAGGGGAGAGAGAGAAGGAGAGAGAGGAGAGAGAGGAGAGAATGAGGGAGAGAGAGAAGGAGAGAATGAGGGAGAGAGAAGGAGAGAATGAGGGAGAGAGAAGGAGAGAATGAGGGAGAGAGAGAATGAGAGAATGAGGAGAGAGAGAAGGAGAGAATAGAGAAGGAGGGAGAGAGAGAAGGAGAGAATGAGGGAGAGAGAGAAGGAGAGAATGTGGGAGGAGAGAAGGAGAGAATGAGGGAGAGAGGAGGAGAGAATGAGGGAGAGAGAAGAGAGTGAGGAGAGAAGAGGGAGATGAGAGAGAGAGAGAGAGATGAGGGAGAGAGAGAAGAGAGAGAATGAGGGAGAGAGGAAGGAGAGAATGAGGGGAGAGAGAAGGAGAGAATGAGGGAGAGAGAGAGAGGAAGGGAGAAGGAGGAGAGAAGAGGAGAGAGAGAAGAAGAGAATGAGGGAAGAGAGAGAAGGAGAGAATGAGGGAGAGAGAGAATGAGAGAATGAGGGAGAGAGAGGAGAGAATGAGGGAGAGAGAGGAGAGAATGAGGGAGAGAGAGAAGAGAGAGAGAATGAGAGAGGAAGGGGAAGAGAGAGAGAGAGAGAGAGAGAGAGAGAGAGAGAGAGAGAGAGAGAGAGAGAGAGAGAGAGGGGCATGAGTGTGTGCTTGTGTACATGTGCATGTTTTCCTGTGAGTGCTTTTTGTTGATATATCCAATCTCACATAAATAGGTATGAACATTTTGAATCAACATGATGTATTTCAAGCAAAAATTCAAGATGAAGATTCTGCAAGCTACTTCTTACTTCTTTTCTGCTAAGTCAGATATGGTGGAATCCATAGCATTTGCTTCTAAAGCTGACTGGACATCATTCTCTTTATTGGAGACTGGAATTGACTGCCTCTCTCCTGTGTGTTTCTTCTCCTTTTCTAACTGCTTGCTGCCCAGAGTACCATCATCAGACACTTTGCTAAAGCTCATGTGGGATTTGCTAATCTCAGACTTCGGAGTTATGTTTTGGCTGTTGGTGAGCGCATCCCTGATTTGCCTTGATACTGAACTTCTGTATCCTATGTGACTCCATGACTCTGAGCGGTCAATGGAGAGGGTTGACTGTGGCGAGGGGGAACGGTGGGGTCTAGGAGAAGCTTGGTGGGGTCGCGGGGAGTGTGGGGCTTGGTGGGACAGACCCATGAGGGGACTGGACTGATGACTTCTTGATGAATGTTGCATGGTTGAGTACATGGGGGACTGCTGGCGTAGGTGAGGTGTGTGGATGGTTCTGGTAGCTCTCAGAATGGATCTCTGCGGGTGTCGGCTGCTGACAGTCTGTGAACTGGGGCGGCCTCCCACCACCTTTCCACTGAGAGAATGACTGCTGCCAATATCATCGCCTTCAGTACTGCCACTGCTCCCCCCACTGAGGTCACCCTCAAATCCCCAGAGACCCGAGGCTCGAGCGTCACTGACCTCACGAAGAATTGACTCTTGTTGCTCTTGTATCTGAAGCAATTCCTGTGACAAGGGATTGTAGTTATGCTGTTAGAGATTCCTGCTATAACACGAGAGAACAAGTACCATGGCACTATTTTTATCACTTACTGATGATAGAAAACTTCAAGAAACACCAAATACAATAATCAAGGCATGTATATCATCAGTTAAATTTACTGAAGAATATTCAGTTATCTGCTTTATTTCTCTTCTGCATTTATAGTTTATAAACAGTGCATAAGGACAAACCAGGGAAGGGAAATAAAAGAAGAAACGTAAAACTGGAAGTGATAAACACAGGGAAAGGCTGGCAAATAGAAAGACTGACATACTGAGAGAGAAAAAGACAGACAACGAAACAGAGAGACAGACAGACAATGAGACAGAGACAGGCAGACAAACTCAGAGAGAGAACTATATATTATCAAATTTATCCTTACAGTTGTCAACGTTGTAATGACATTTCCTTGCTGTTGTAGCTGTTGTGTTAAGCGCTCCCTTGTAAGGCGTTCCTCCTCCAACTGCTGCCACAGTTCACGACACGTGTTCACCACCATCTGAAAATTATGACACTGCATAAAAAGGGAGAAGGATAAAATGAAGACAAACATGTAAAAGAAGAAAAAAGAAAAAGAAAAAGCAGATGTGATAAATAAGACTAAGGTCTTATGATAATATGTGCAGGATAAAGGAGATTCGGCCTAGAAAATAATGAAAGAAAAGACAACAAGGGAGGATAGGATGAAGAAAAACAGGTCAAGTGTGAAAGACAGGACACATCACAAAGATAACTGTAAAAAGAAAAAGAAAACTATGAAATAAATAAAGATATCAATAATACCAATTCTACTTTTAAATACTATCAACACATTGCTGCCAGGTAATCACACTGTCTGCTGCAGTTTTCTTTCATTATTTTCTTTGCACATAGATGCCTCTACAAATGCTACACCACCAAGAAGCCAATTTGTATTCCTACAAGACCCAATCTAATTTCTCCTTTCTTTGAGATTTGGGGACTTTTTCTAATGGTATTAAAATCATTGTTATGATGATTATTACAGTACTACTAAGAATACTAACAGCAATAAAAAATAGAAAAGAATCTTTCTGAAAAGCAAAGAAAAGGGTAAATTGGTGAGGTTGCTAAGAATAGTAATTTGATTCCTTGGTGATTAAGCACACGTGGTGCCATCTATGTATAAAGACAACAAATAAATAAAAACACGCTTAACACGACATGTTCCGGCACCGCTGGGTTACTCAAAACAAGAACAGCACCACTAGTTATACTACACAAACTCACTGTAATTGTGTGGTCAAGGCTTGTTCGTGTTGAAGCTCCGTGTGTCGGATCAATTCCTCTCTTATCATCTAATCCCGGCTTGGTTGTGGCCGTTGCTCCCTGTGCCATTCCCTCTTTCTCTTTGGCTCCCTTTGGCACTGAATAGCTATAGCTGTTTTCCTTCATGCTCTCAGTCAAGAGTTTCAGCTTACTCTCTGTCTTATCAACCTGGTGGTCTACAGGTGGCGTCCTTCTTGATTTTTCATTTTGCATGTGACTGCTGGCTTGGCTTGGGTCTTCTGCTCCATCTAAAATATAGTAATGTATAGTCAAATTATTTATATGTCATCAGTATTTTCCTGACTGACCAACTGTCTTTTGTCAGAATCAATATCAAGTGTTTTAGCTCTTTCCCTGTCCATTTATAATGATTTTATTGCATCTTTTTCTAAACCATGACATAATTCTGCAAAGTACACACCAGGTTCCTGATTACGCCTCAAGTCTAAATCGTGCATTGATTTTGACTCAGCCTGTCGCACTTTCTGTGACGTAAGAAGAGTAGCGCTGGATTGTGCTAAGATGGACTCGACGCTCTGAATGAAAAAAAGGAAGATCTTTATTAGTAAACACTGACAGCAGCTTCTCCAATACCCGCCACAGTAAAAGAACTGATACTTCAAAGCTCATGCATCACTGTGTACATTTAATAATATATAGACCAAGGCCTAATATCAATAGTACCACTCAATGAAAATCTAGTTAGCAAAAGCTGAATCATTAGCCCATATTTACTGCAAATACTTTTTTTTTTTTCTGTCTTTTATTATATTTTATCATTGTCATTTCTGAACCATTTTCAAAGGAAATATACTGATAGAACACTTATCATCATATATCGCCCAGCATCTTAAATGTGTGAAATGCCAATCACAATGTGTTGTGAAATGCCAGGAATAGCTAGATAAATAATAATTTCTATAATTTGTTATTATTATTTTTTTAAATAATCATCAGAAGTATAACAAAAATTCCACTTTTCTATGATAAAGGTGTGTTAAGCACCATAAGAAGCTATTAGACTACTTTAGGATAAAAGTCAGTTTCAAGAAACTAAATGGAACTGTTGCTACAAATCATTTGAAGTACAAATTAAATGGAACTGGTTCTACATATCTTTTTAAGTACCCTGATATACACTAAACCCCATATAAAGTTTGCAAGCTCTGTGGTATATATTGTAGCTTTAAATGAAAGCATTATGTTACGGAACATCTATAAAAGTGGTTAAAGCTGATATGTTGTTATTTTCATCAAGTTAGGCTAAGTTATTTTACAATGAGTAAGTTAGGTTAAATCGGTCACAATGCAGCTGCTGGAATCTTGAAGCACTGACACTAGTTTTAAGGCTTTAAAAATTGTGCTAAGGTTATGGGCAGGCTATAGCACCAGAACTTGTACTAAAGCTACAATGCTATAGTTATAAATTACATTTACATATGTAACAAATAAAAAAAGGAAAATACAAATATTATTACTGATGTCACTCTCTTAGAGTTGCTATACAGATTTTAAAACTTCTGATAAAACATTAACTGTTAAAATCTTATAATCATGTGTATAACTAGTATAGTTTTGCTCTATAATTAACAAAATACAACCCAAATATATATGCTCTAAAAGAAAACAGAAAACTTGAGCATGACGGACAGAAAAGGAAAAACAAAGTTACCTGTTGCCTTGCAGCTTGAAGTCTAGCAGCAAGAGACGGTGGAAGGTTAGGGCTGTGCACCCCTGGCCGTCGGCTCTGCTCCAACAACTGGGCTCGTGCCAGGACCAAGTTGGATGACTGTCGTGATGCAAGCTTACGCGCTAGCTCAGTTGGTGTTAGTCTCATTGATGTCAGATCGTGGACACTATCCTGCAATTTTCTCAGGTTGGATAAAAAGGCTCACAGTTATTGTACTTTACATATAAAGACAAACAAATTTGAAGAAACTTTAATTTACTTTTTTTTTTTTGACAACTGATATTGTCTTTGAGTACTTCATACATATCATCCTATACAACAGATTTAGAGACATAACTTACACATATTTTATGGCTATACACAAATATACAAAGAAATATGTACCCAAACCCATATATACACACACACACACAAAGAGTTATATATATTTATATTTTTAACACAAACACACACAAATAAAGATGAGTTATAGCCCTTCATTCTCCTTATAATGACTCACATCCCAAGCTGGCCTATTATGCTTGAACTTGAGAGAAGGAGGACCGGAGTGGTGCATCCGTCTCTGGGGCTGGCTGACCCCTTCTCTCAGCGGAGTAGCCAAACTCTCATTACTCCAAGCCAGGCGCCCTCTTATCCAAGCTCGTTCCTGATCCATCTCTTAGTCTGTAACAGATTGTACACTTAGTAATTAAACTGCTGAAAAATATATTAGTGAATATGATATGTAATGTCCTAAGGAAAAATATAATATGCTGCTGAATAAAATATTCAATATAAGCTTTGAAAGTCATCTCTGGAGTTCTTATGAATGTAATCATATATATAGAATCTTTTTTTCAGTACATTCATCATCGCAAGAAGTTGGCACTACAAAATCTTTAAAATCCAATATTAGAATTTGTATGAATTCACAGGCACTCATATATACTGTACATATATACATACATACAGAGGTAAATGTTTAGCAGACAGACATCTGCAATGGCTTTCAAATGGGAATTCTATCTCATTATATAAGCTGCTTCCTATACTAATCCACTTGAAACTTGCTGTGATCTACAGTGGATGGTCTACAATCTGAAGTGCAAAATGACATTTGCACATTGCAAAGCAATTGCAATGGTCTCATGTATATTCTGAAAAAATAAAAGTTGGGCCTATCTGAGGTTGTGAACCCTAACCCAATCACAGATAATTCTTTACAATACCGATGCACTTATCAGAGACAAAGTCCCCAACTTTATTTCACAAAATTTAATATACAATTTAAATTGCCGGGTTGATGAGGGACTCTGCCCCAACAAACTTTGTCTTTACCTTGATATGCACAAGAAGATATATATAAGATACATCTATATTTTCTTAATTTCTGAGGTTATTTTTTCCCTATAGAGATTATTCACATATCAGCTTTCTTAGTGCAGTTCTTATGTAAATATTAATTGATTGCTGGTAGGTCAACAAGTCCAACTTGGTTGATTATTGGTCCTGGGCATTTGCAGACTTCTGAAATAATGCTGATAACTTCATTACAAAAATAGTGATGGTGATCTTTAAATGAGATGCCAGAAATGGCTAGATAAATTGTTTGGTCCCCATTTCAAGATTTACCAATGGATTTAAAAACAAAGACTCAACAATCTGAATGGCTTCCTCATAAAGCAGTGTTATAGTTGCCTGTCAAAACCTTGTTTTTCCTTGCCTAACAGATCCTGTCATAAATATCTCCAACTGTATTTGTAAACAAACTGCTGCTGGGAAGAAAAAAAAAAGAAAGAAATAAAAGAAAAAATTTAAACTGAAAATTCCACTAATTTTTAAAGGTTGTATGAAACCGTAAAAGTTTAAAACAAAAATGATAAGCTGTAAATAAAGGATTATTAATTTGCCCTCCATTAATGTTGACAGGTATTATTTCAGTAATATCTCTTTTCAGGTATAATGTTTTCATGATGCAACACTATCAACATTCTCTAATCAACATGTAAAAAAAGATTGTTGATTACGAATAAATTCAGAAACCATTGTCCTAGAAATGGTAATTGCAGAAACACTGAAATTGTTTCTACCCTGAAGGTTACCATACCAAAACAAATCTATTTTGGGTCAAATCTAAAACAGGTAGCGATGCTGCTCTGCTGATTACAGAAACACCTTTAAACAGGCTAACAATCCATGAAACTTGAAGAAATACACCACTATGGTTCTGCTTAAGCATAACTTATCATATAATTTTCAAAATTGTGTGATTGAATACTACTTCCCTCACGAAGAAATAAGTCACTTAAATGATGAATTCCCAACCCGAAGTACACAACGAACATGAAGTATTAGTAATCAGCCAAATCCTCTGTTGTCTTAAACCACTGTTTTCAAATAATAGAAACAGATTCATATTACAATCTTCTTGATAAAACACCACAACATCCTGCCATAAATCATACACTGCAATCAAATACGCCACGACATAACCTGATCAAACACACATTTCAGGTCCAAACAGAAGAAAAGTGCACCTTAATTGACCAAAGAAGCGTGAAATACTAACGTTTCCCTTCTCTCCCGAGGTTCCTTCCCAGTCTAATCAATCGCTCTCAAACGTTGCGCGAGCATCCAACTGAAAGCCTCTACCAAACACGACATACATATTTCTTCCATAATTACAGAAACAAGAGAGAATTCAAAGATATGTTATGTTTA
>NC_051398.1:9461548-9464048 GCF_015228065.2 Penaeus monodon | reverse complement strand
TGTGCATTTTTATATAAGTATATGTATTTATGTATGTATGTGTGTGTGTGTGTGTGTGTGTGTGTGTGTGTG
Organism: Penaeus monodon; assembly: GCF_015228065.2. Classification (NCBI taxonomy): domain Eukaryota; kingdom Metazoa; phylum Arthropoda; class Malacostraca; order Decapoda; family Penaeidae; genus Penaeus; species Penaeus monodon. The sequence continues at coordinate 9,463,976 of NC_051398.1, read as the reverse complement.
TGTGTGTGTGTGTGTGTTTGTGTGTGTGTGAGTGTGTGTGTGTGTGTGTGTGTGTGTGTGTGTGTGTGTGTGTGTGTGTGTGTGTGTGTGTGTGTGTGTGTGTGTGTGTGTGTGTGTGTGTGTGTGTGTGTGTGTGTGTGTGTGTGTGTGTGTGTGTGTGTGTGTGTGTGTGTGTGTGTGTGTGTGCGCGCGCGCACGTGTGCATGTGTATGATACATGCATATTCATATACATGGTTTATTTGCGAAAGTAGCTTTCATTAACGAGATGCTTCGTCAGCAGTTTTTTTGTTGAATAAGTTCAGGCAGACACACCATTTGCGCTTGTGTTGATATTGTAAGTGTTGTGCAAGTTTGTTTTTCCTTCGCGAAAAAGAGAGACAAAAAAAAGAAGGCAAACACAATTTGAAAAGAATATAATTTTCTAAAAGTCATACTGAAATTAAATATAATTTTCTAGAAAAAGGAAAGAATTTATAAACAAATATTCCCACAATAAACACTAATGCCTTACCCGGAAGTAGGGAAAGAAAAGACCACAGTGTTAGAAAAAAGGCGCCAAATAGCAAGGTCAAGGGAACGAAGCGAAAAGAAATGATTGAAAAAATCATCAACTTTCGTTCATCTTGTTTTTTTCAACGACGCCGTGATGAAGCTATATTTTTGTTATTTTATTTGTTCCTAAATAACAAGAGGGAGAGGATTAGACAAAAATAAATAAACAAATTATTAAATAAACATGGTGTGGAGGAAGAATATGAGAAAATGATAATTTTACAATGCTATTATTACTACTTGAATTTACAATAATGGTTGTGCTGGGGACGATACAAATAATGTTAATGATAATTATGAAAATAATAACAATAGTAGTGGTGATAAAAATGACATTAAAAATAATAATACTAGTGTAATGACAATTATAATAATACAAATGATAATAATAATGATGATATTGATGTTGATGATAACAATGACAATGATAATAATAATAATAATAATAATAATAATAATAATGATAATAATAATAATAATAATAATAACAAAAACTAATGATGATAATGATAATTAATTAATCAATGGTAATTATACTAATAATTCTACTATTACTACTTGTGCTGCTACTACTAATGACGACAATAGTAATAATGATGATAATAACGATAATAATAATAATTATAATAACGATAATAATTCTAATGATAATATCGACAGCAATAATGATAATACAATGATAACAGTAATAGTAGTAGCAGTGGTTGTAGTAATAATAATAATGATGACAACAACAACAACACAGTAATAATAATAATAATAATAATAATAATAATAATAATAATAACAATAATAATAATAATGATAATAATAATAATACTAATACTAATAATAATAATAATAATAATAATAATAATAATAATAATAATAATAATAAATAATAATAATAAGATTATATTGTTAGAATAATTGGTAATGGTAACAGCAGTGGTAGTAATGATAATAACAGCCATTGTATTAATAACAATAATATCAATAATAGTAATATTGTCAATGATTATAATAAAATAACAATCTAACACAACATTAAATACAAGGAACAAACAAATTCATACAAATGTCGTACAAAAAGAAATACAAAAAAAAAAAAAAGAAAGAAAAGAAAAAGTCGGAAAAAGAGCAAAGTCAGAAAAAAAATAAGAGAGAGAGAGAGAAAAAAAAATGCATTCACCTTTTAGAACTCTGGGTCAGCTGGTCGTGGACTGCGCGCCTGGCAAGCTTTTACTTCAAGGTCGCGTAGACGATATCTGGAGCAGCCTTTTTTTTTGCGAAATGGATTCATTGTCATCTTCACCTTCACTCGCTGCTGAGACGAGGTTTGTATACGTGTTTGTCTTAATTTAAAAAGTGGGAATGGATTGGTTTTTGAAAATGATTATTTTACTGTAACAGTTTTGAAAGGATGATGTAAAGAAATGTAGAAATGGTATATAGTATACCCAAGGTAAACGGGCAAAGGTATTTCCAGCTAAGTACATTTCTCTGTGTGTTTGTTTATCGTGTTTAGTTTTTTCTTCATTGGATTTTTTCCTTTACAGGCGATAACTATATATATTAATTATAGTATATAGATATTGCTGATACAAAATACATTTGAACACGCCTGTACATACCAATATCGATGCAGGTGCAGTGTGCTTTCACATCAAGGAAAAACGCAAAATATTTGCACGCGCAGGATTTATAATGTATTCACAGATTCCTAATCGAAGACACACACACACACACACACACACACACACACACACACACACACACACACACACACACACACACACACACACAAATCCACACACACACACACACACACACACACACACACACACACACACACACACACACATACACACACACACACACACACATACACAAAC
>NC_051398.1:9446548-9449048 GCF_015228065.2 Penaeus monodon | reverse complement strand
ATAATGCTGTGTTTATATATATATATATATATATATATATATATATATATATATATATGATATATATATATATATATATATATATATATATGATGTATATATATATATATATGTATATATATATGCATATCAATATATCTTATATATATATATGCACATATATATATATATATATATATATATATATATATATATATATGCACATATATATATATATATATATATATATATATATATATATATATATATATATATTTTTTTTTTTTTTTTTTTTTTTTTTTTTTTTTTTCAAGAGCCCTGTCCCACCAGGACGTTGGCGATCATAGATTTCCATGATTTTCTTGGCAATTTAGAGCGGTGGTTTGCCATTGCCTTCCGCCCGGTGTTTTTATCGAGTCACCATCTCTATTTACCCGGCACTGACTTTGGCTGGCTTGCCCACCCAGCGGCTAGGCAATCGAGGTGAAGTTCCTTGCCCAAGGGAACAACGCGCTGGCCGGTGACTCGAACCCTCGAACTCAGATTCCCGTCGTGACAGTCTTGAGTCCGTTGCTCTAACCACTCGGCCACCGCGGCCGATATATATATATATATATATATATATATATATATATATATATATAGAGAGAGAGAGAGAGAGAGAGAGAGAGAGAGAGAGAGAGGTTTCTGTATGTATGGATGTATATTCAGATATACACATGTATGTTTTTTGCACAATTTCACTCCCACACCGAAGAGATCCTGTCTATGCCTATCGTAATCTGCTGAGTCAGCGTGGGCGAAAATCGGTCAACGGAAAGTAAGACGCTTTGTAGTTGTGAATTTAGTGCTGACACGTAAAAATGCAGCATCATATCCTTTTTGTTGCAGTTACATTTTTTTTTTCAGAGACGAGATAGATAGAAAAGTACAATGACAAACACATACACACACACACACACACACACACACATATATATATATATATATATATATATATATATATATATATATATATATATATATATATATGCATATATGTATGCACGTATGTATATCTGTGTGTTTGTGTGTGTGTGTGTGTGTGTGTGTTAAGCTTAATAATTTCTTATTGATATCTACTTAAAATTATATAATAAGATGCATAACTCTGTAATAAATAAGATTTTATTTGATGTGATGCACAGTCTCGTTGACATTTTTCTATGCGAATTCAGCAAGTTAAAGAAGATATATTTGGTCAGTTTAGATATAAAAAAAATCTGAAGGAAAAAGAATAGCGCGTTCACATACGTCACTTTTAAGCGAGACATTCAGAATAAGGTAAAAACTCTGGTTCCCCAGGCATTCTCTTTTCGTGAGTGACATTATGTTTAAAGGCGAGAAAGATCAAATATTTCACCTTGTCTTATAAACTGAGCTGTAAATTTGATTTTCCATTGTATTGTTAAACTCACATACACACACACGCACACACACACACACACATATACACAGACACACGAACACACACACACAGACATATACATACAAACACATAAAGGAGAACACACACACACACACACACACACACACACAAGAACACACACATGCACAATCACACACACACATACAAACTCATATGTTTATAAAATATCGACTTGCAGCACAATGTTTGCATTTAACCCAAAACAACTTTCCAGGGGGCATTGAGAAACCGCAGACTGACATTTTATCAAAGACGTCGGAGTAAATCTAATTATAATAGCATCCATTAAAGGCTTTATATTGTTTGGTTCCACATGATGCAAATAAGGCAAACAAAAGAGAAATTTTATTAATGTATTTTTACCCGGACAGTCATAGACAATAGACAAGACATCACAATATAGATCACTTGCTTTAGCGTACTTGACTGGGACCAGCAAGAATTTCTCAGGCCAACCCATGGAACTGATCCGACAACAAAAGGATTAGTGAAAGTGGTCGACAACGCATTACTGTATCAAATGAGTAACAAAAAAGCTGTAGCCACTAGTATCCTCGAACGTTCGCCACTAACATGACTCGTCGCTTTGCAAAAGGGAAATTTTAAAGGCAACGACATATAAACCTAGAAGAACAGAAAAGGAAAGAAAGAAAATGGAAGGCAAAAATGACACAGAGCTTTTCACACACCAAAGACAGAAGGAAAAAGATAGAAAAAGAAAAGAAGAAGAAGAAGAAAAAAAGAAACACAAAAAACAAAAACACACACACACACACAAAAAAAAAAACGTTCCGACTACTATGCCTTACATCAATGATCTCTTTGAATCTATTTTGGCGCGCAGGAGGGAGAGGACAGGTAATAAAACCACACCTCAGGAGTCTGTCCGCGTTCAGTAGGTCTTACGTTGCTGCCGCGTTCGGACAGCACGATGATCTCCAAGGTAACGCTGGCTTCAGGGGGTCGCTGCGGTCCACCCTCTTAGTGCTTCTGTATCGTTATAGTTGGGAAACTTCTACATGCTTTATTTGTGTGATTTTTTGTGATTTTTTT